>NC_051862.1:16994796-17294796 GCF_015732765.1 Culex quinquefasciatus | reverse complement strand
CGGTTGCTAAGATTCAGCCTCTTAAAGTTTATATTTTTGGTTTAAAAATCGTTCTTATGTCTCGGAAACTATTGATTTGATTTGCATATGAAAAATTAAACCTTTGTTAAATTTTCTGCTCTTTTTAAAAAAAAATTTACGCCCTAAACACATAGATTTTTAACGAAATCGGTGAAGTTTACCGAATTTTCAACAAAACTTACCAAATTTCCGATTTTCGGTAAAATACTGTGTACACACTTAAATTTTTTTACCGAAAACGGTAGATGAAAAATCCGTAAAGTTTAGACCGGTAAACCATGCGTCAAAATGAACAAAATTTTACCGATTTTCGGTTTTACGATGAACAATAATAAATTTCGGTAAGTTTTTACTGAATTCGTAAATTTTCAGTTTTCCAAACTATTCAGCAATTGAAAATTCGGTAAACTTTACCAAATTCGGAAAAAAATCTAAATGTGTATTTTAAAAAATGTCAAAAATAAGTATTTTCAGCCCTTTTATCAGGTATATTTTGATTTTAAAATTTCGAAGTATTTTTTTCTAGAAAAGAAAATTCACAAAAGTTCCATTTTCAACATTAAAATTTGGACCAATAGCTTCCGAGAAATCGCACTGAGAAAAAACGATTATCCACAAAATTCAAGCTATAAAAGACTGACGAAAGATTTCTTTTTTTTGTCCCGCCGTTCGAAAATTATTATAAAAAATCAAAATCTACATGTGAGACTTTGCGTTAAATTATCATGAAAAAACAAGTTTTTATTTGGATTTGTGGAACAAAGTACAGCAACTTTTAGTTTGTTGAAAATGAACATGGTTTTGAACCAAATTGAATCATTAAGAGAGAGGAATGTTTAGCGTCCGCTGCGGGCTTCAAACCAGTGACCTCTGAATTGTTAGTTGAGAGTGCGGTCTGATTGTTACACGCAATCAGAGCATTGAGCTGGATAATGTTATGTGATAAAAACAGTTTTCGAACTAAACTTTTACAATAAGTTTTTTATGCAATTAAAACGCAACATTAATATCACAAAAAATATCCAAATAATTCGTTGAATAAAACTCCTCATCTTATATAAAATAATATGGGATTGGTAGTGAATTGTTTTATCATTTGCCAAACATTTAAAACTTGTTTTTAATGGTTAACTTAGCCACCGTTTTTACCAAAAAAAATCTTTATTTGAAGTCAAAACATGCATACTTAGCTGTTTATGCAGTTGTCTAGGATTTAATTTTAAATCAGGAAATAATTATAATTTTAACGCCTATGAAAAATATAAAAGCACCGAAATTTGTTTAAAAAATAATTAATTAAAATAACAAAATCAGGGTTTTGAATACAAAAGAAAAGTTAATAATGAACAAGAAAAACTACAAATATAAAGCAAAATTCTCAAGTTGATCTGAACATTAAAATGAATTCTTTAAAAAAAAACCATTGTCTAAATACAATTTATTTTTTTATTTTAAATTACTAAGGCATAATTATTTTGATGTTCATGAATAAAAAAAATATTGCTAAGTTTCAATGTTAAATATTCCAATCTTAAATTTGCAGGATCACTGTCTGCCAGGAAGAAAGTCAAGTATGTGCCGGCGCGGTGCCCTGCAGCTCATAAATTAAGGAATGTGACCGCCACGGTCGCGCTGCGCGATACAAGCTCGAGAGTCACACTGCATGCCGGGGTGGATGATAAAGGATTCAACCGAACCGAACCTTCTGGGTTCATTACTAGCTGAAGTACCGACACTTTCGCTTGAAAGTAATAAATTGCTGTGAAATTATGAAACCGCGCCGCGTGACTTCATTAGAGGAAGCCTTTCTAGTTAGTCTTGTTGCATAGGGACTCCAGGATTCCTGTTGTTCAGGACAAAACTAGAATCAGCTGCTCGGCTTGTAGGTTGCGCTATAGCTGGGTGAGAAATAGGGCACCTTTGCCTGTGTTTCCCTTCATGTCACGTAACAATAAAGCGCACTTTGCTCTTGAACTTTTAGGTTTTTTTGAGCTGTTTTTTTCCCGTCCTTTTTTCCAAAAGGTAATCAGATACTTATCGCCACTAAACGAGTCTAAATATTTTGGAAGCGGTAAAAGTTCTCGAGTACCACTCGAGGCTCAACCAAAAACAGTACCGATTTTGAACGGTTTTGCTTGTAGCAAAATGCTTTGGACTACCGCCGATGAGGACCGTAAAAAATCGAGGGGAACATCAAGGACTCTTGCGTGTGCCAGCTGGCAAGCGAGCGAAATTGGAGAGCCGCGCGATTTTTTGGTGTGGGAAAAATGTTAACTCCCCCTGAAAGGTATGGAGAGTGACTTTATAGTGGATCTTGTTCAGATTTGTTTAGGAAATTATTGATAATTGCTAAAAAAAAGGTTTTTGGTGAATTTTTGATCGAGTCTTACACTCATCTTACATAAGAATGACATAAAGATCATCATATTCATAATAACATTTTAAAGTTCCATTCTCCTGTCATAAAACTTCCTTTCAAAATCTCACCCATCACAACAAAAGTCCCAAAGCCATTTCTTACCATAAAATTCGTTACACCCAAAAAGAACACGAGACATGACCCCACCCGACTTCTTCCCGGAAAACATCGCAGCACAGCATCTCGTCGTGTGTACCGACAAATTTTCCACTCGACTAATTTCAATCTGTTCAGGATTTTATCTCCCAACAAAAGTCCTCCCCTTCTTTCCCCCCAACCAACAATTTCAGGCACACTGCAAACAACGCGAACGCCAACGCTAAGAAACCTGCCCTGGAATCTGCCCTGGTTTGGCCACACACCACAAAGACACGACGGCACAATATCCTTTCAAAGTAACCCTCAACTTTGTTTTGCTTGAAATTTTGTAATAAAATTGCAACTTGAGTTTAAACAAAACAACTATACAGAAGTGTAAAAAGAAAAGGTCTAATCGTCGCCGTCGTGCTAACTTGTCGTACGTGCATTTTGGGCCAAATTGAGTTAAGAACGCCATTTTGTGCAGCTCACAATGCTTCATCGTTTGACATTCACAGATCCCCAAAATCCGATTTCAATCTTGAGATATTCAATGAAAACCAAAAAAGCTCCGAAATTTTTTGTCACTTTTCATATGAAAGTAGTTTCAATCTTGTCGTGCTATCTTGTCACTCCCTGAAAAATGATGTAAGTGCGACAAAGGGCAAAGGGATTTCAGGTCAGAACGCGTTTGACGCATGTACAAGTAGACTACTGTAAACATTTGTAATTATAAATCGGGACTCCAGCAACCAATTTCAACCAAACTTAGGGACAATGCACAGAATGGTCAGACAAACAAAACGTGTTTGTTATTGTTTCCATTGCGTGCTTTCGTTTTTGTTTATTCAAGGTCAAACATTAAAAAGCGTTTTTCTCGGAACGTCGAAATGGCGGGTGCGACAAGATAGCACGACGACGTCGTAATGGTTTAAAGTGAATTTCAAGTTGTAAACGATAAAATTATCGAGGCTCGATAACGATAACAAAAAATCTATCGATATCGTTAGCGTTATTTCGATAATTCCATTGGTGATAACCTTATTGCCGATGATGGACGACAACTTATTTTTAAAATATTTCTAAAATGGACTTAATCCAACCAAATCATGTTGAATTTTCAATGCTTTCTCTAAGAATGTATTTTTTGAAAATGTAGTAATTTTCAAAGTATAAATATTTAAAATTGTTCACAAAGTATCGTATTTTTTCGAAAATACTCAAATTTTTAAAATTTGCAGTATGAATATAAATCGAAGCAAAATTTTGAATGCTTTTCCACTTCATTATGTTTTTTTTTTAATATTACCATTTTCACATATAACCGTATTATTTTAAAAATGATAAAATTTTCAAAATTTTCAATATTTGTATCAAGCGAAGCGAAATTTGTAATGCATTTTAATATTTTTTGAGTTTTTTTGTCAATGAAAATGAAAATTTTCACAAAATACCGTATTTTTTTCAAAAGTACTCAAATTTTCATGATTCGCAATATGGGTATCAAACGAAGTGAAATTTGATGTGCATTTTTTGTTTATAGGATTCTTTTTATGAAACACCAAAAATTTCACATTATACTGCATTTTTTTAAAATTATTCAATTTTCAAAATTTGCAAAGGAAGCGGAGTTTTAAATGCATTTTCACATTATCTTTCTTTTTGTTAAAAACTAATATTTTAAATTATCATTTTCGTTTTTGAAAATACTCAAATTTCTATATTTTGCAATCTGTATGGGTATCAAACAAAGCAAAATTTTATATGAAGCATGTTAAATTTCGCTTCGTTTGTTACCTATAATGCATAAAAGAATTTTTTTAATATTTTCCAAAAAATACGGTATTTTTTGAAAATTTTAGTATTTTAAAAAAAAAACTTCATTTTGATACCCATATTGAAAATTAAAAAAAATGAGTATCTTCGAAAATATATGGTATTTTGTGAAAATTTAAGTATTTACAATTAAAAAACAGTATAAAGGTGAAAAAGCATAACAAATTTCGCTTCGTTTGATACCCATATTGCAAATTTTAAAAAGTTGAGTATTTTCGAAAGAATACAGTATTTTTGGGAAAATTTAAGTATTATTCAAAAAAAAATTGCTTCGTTTGATACCTTTATTACAAATTTTGTAAATTTGAGTTTTTTCGAAAAAATACAGTATTTTTGTGAAAATTTCAGAATTAATAAAAAAAAACTCTAAGGCTTCATCCATAAAGTACGTCATGCTAAAATCCGGCAAAATTTACCCCCCCTCCCCCCCTTTGTCACGCTTTCCCTATACTTATAACACGCAATGTCACACTTTCTCAGACCCCCCCTTCCCCCCTAG
This sequence comes from Culex quinquefasciatus, assembly GCF_015732765.1. Lineage (NCBI taxonomy): Eukaryota > Metazoa > Arthropoda > Insecta > Diptera > Culicidae > Culex > Culex quinquefasciatus. The sequence goes on along the minus strand of NC_051862.1, from coordinate 17,289,943 downwards.
AGCGTGACATACTTTATGGATGACGACTAATGAATTCAAAAAGCATACGAAATTCGCTTCGTTTGACGGTTTTTTTTTGCGATTTTTTTTTTGTTTTTTTTTTTGTAAAAATTTCAGTATTTAAAAATCTCTTATGTAGTGAAAAATCATACAAAATTTCGATTTGTTTGATACCCATAATGCAAATTATGAAAATTTGAATATTTTCGAAAAATACGGTATTTTGTGAACAATATTAGGTGTTTATATTTTGAAAAATACTACATTTAAAAAAATATATATTCTTTGTGAAAACATTGAAAATTTAACACGATTTGATTAAAATTCAGTTGATTATAGAAAGATTTTAGAAATGAGTTTCGTCCATTATCGGCGATAAGATTATCGGCGATAGAATTATCGATATAACGATAACGATAGATTACCGTCATCGTCCCGAAGATAACGATATCATTTTCGTTATCGTTAGACGATAATATTATCGACGATAATTTTATCGATTAACAATCTTGATAAATTTATTTTTAGGTCTTTTTTTAAGAAAAGACCTTTTATGAAACATCTTAAACTAGAATATCTGGCATCACTGTCTTTTGTGTTTAATGAATAATGTATGACTTCAATAAATATTGAAATAAAAACTTAAACTTTTGCGGCAAAATGATGTCATTTGGTATAAATATAACTACCAGATGCATGTTTCCATACGTTAAGTTCAAACTCGTATTTTTAAACCATCTGGCAACACTGGACATTGCTATTTCAGTGAACTTGGTGAACTTTCATCGACAAATGTCTTCAATTCAGTTAAGAAAACTTTAGTATTCCCCATGCTGTAGCTATGATTTGAGAATCCTAATAATAAAGTTTGAAGATCTGGGAACACTGTCAAACAATTTGTAGGCTATAGTGAAGTTTATATTAAATTTCAATGCCAGATGTTGAACGTTGGAAATTATTTGATAAATCTTTCCATTTTATTATAAAGTTTGACAAACTGGAAACCCTGAAAATTGTTGATCAGAATACTGACCATTTACAAATAAAAAAAATTCAAATTTAAAAAAAGTTGTATTAAAATATAATATTTCCATAATGCTTCCAAAAAAATGATTTCAAACATCCCTCAAAGGGTTAAGGGTTAAGGGATTGCGGCATGATATAGGATGTAGCCACGTAGAAAGGTAAGGTACCTTATCACAACAAAGCGGACCATAGCTCTAGCTCGAAACCACCACCGTTGGGCAGGGACTCCAACATTTTCGTACACACGCGGATCCAGTTTCTTCTGAGGTGGGTTTTTGGCAAAAAAAAAAGAATCCTCCACGTTGTGCGGTACCTGATCCCTCCTGTTGATAACCAGGAATTCACTTGTATGGCCTCCGTTTACCGGTCTTCTGCTGGGAGAACCATATTTTTTTCTGCAGTAGCTCCGGATCGTCCTTGTCCAGTGTGTGTGTGTGTTGGTACCTCCAGAACGTCAACAAAACACCGGCCAGGATGAAAGCAATCGGCCTAATCGAGCGTGAACCCGGCAGGGGGGGGGAGGGAATAAAAATATAATAAAAGCAGATTATGCGAAAAGGCGGCCATTTCGAAGTGGGACGGTACGCGGCCAAAAGGAACTGACCTAGGTCCGAAGAGGCTTCCGGCAGCAGTTCTGAATAGAGAGAGATCTGTGGTGGCTGGTGGTCCTCCAATCCTCCGATTGAAGTCAATGAATGCACAAGTCGATGGGCTTTTGTGAGAAAAATGTTAGGATTCGCGTCTGTAAACATGGGCTTTGAAGAGTCTATTCAGGATGTCTTTCGGTAGGGACGAGGATTTTTACTGCAAAGGATGCTGAGGATATATTACATTGAAATTGGGTATACAATATGAATGTTTATTTGTTATGCTGATGCAGCTCGTAGATATCTTAAATTTAAACTTTTTACTCTAGGTTGAACAATTTTAAAACTTTGAAATGAAACAGGACCCTAGGTTTAAGACCCTTTTGTTCAATTTAAATTAATTTCTAAACTTGACATATTGCTACCGTTATTATTCCAGGAAAAAAATCAATAAAGGTGCTTATTTCCCGTGTCTGGAAACAAATCGTGTCACAGGTCAGATTTTGGTTGATCTAGACTAAAACGACCATCCTGAATCCAAATCTGCCGGTTGTGTTCGTTGATTCTCAAAGTGAACCGAGGTATCAAAGATGGCAATAGTTGTTCTAAAGCGCCATCTACAATCCTCAATCAATACCACTAATTTTTAAAATGTCTAAGGTTGAAGAATTATTCCTTCAAATAACTGTTTGCTTTTAAAATTACTTGTCCGACCTAAATTTCTGAATAAATGAATGAAACTTTTTAAAAGGCCAAGATTTCCTTCAAAATACATAAAAAAAGCTTGATTAGCTTCGTTTCCGAGATATAAATTAATTCTTGATAAACGGAGTGGTATCTCAATATAAATTAAATTTAAAAATAATCGCTGACTCTGGGGGCCACGGCACTTTTTGCTATGAGTATCTGCTTTCTTCGTTTCTTTGGACGGAATGGAATAAAGCAATTGGAAATTTAATTTTAAGATTTATATGCGATCCTTTCAAAATTTCTTAAACAATAAGAGGGTAGCGAAAATTGCAAATTTTGCCAATTTTTGTTAATAACATAACTGTCATAAGGTAAAATGTTTTTAGATATGTTTTGCTAGCGTTTTGAGCATGAGCATGAGCATGAGCATGGTTGACTGCCAATGAGCTGCTATTCCGTTATTGACAGATCAGCTGAAGTTAAACAATAAATCAAAAATGATCAGTGGGAGCCAACCATCCGTTCACTTTTTAACCTCTGAAGATCCCTACTTTATAAGTCAATACCGGCGCCCTCCAAGAAGCCTGCAGTTCAACGAAAGGGAGGAATGTTAGTCCGATAGTTGAAGTTGCAGACTCATCAAGCACACAGTTTTCCACTATTAATTAATCCAAAATGTCAGTGCGTCTTTCGATCATTATATAGAAATGGCTTTTTCACCATAAAAAATAAAACCTTATTCGAAAAAATTATACACAATTTATCCGACGCCGAGCCTTCCGACCAACGATGATATAGGAAGGGCTTTGAAAATCACAAAAAAAATCACAAAAAAACACCAATTACTCAACGAAAATAACGGTCAAGACACAAATAATTCAGTAAGTCATGCTATTATTCGATTACCACAATCACTCACCCCATACGAACAGCGACACAAAAGCACACAAAAAAAAATTAACCTGCATAATCACGACTTCGCGTCTCCACTTCCAGCAAACCAATCAAGATATGTTTTGCTAGCGTTTTGCGTAAAAAATAACATTATGATTTAAACTGTTTTTTTATATGCTTTCATATGCCCTTCTCGATCTTGACCAGGGCTGATTGACAAAAACATTAAATTTAAAATGTTTAATAACCAATTTTCCATTACAAACCGTTTGCAAAACATTTTTTTTTAATATTATGTAATGATATATCTTTTGTAGTCAGTGATCGGATCAAGTTTTTTATTTGGTAATTCGAACAAAATTTAAGGATGCTTTCTTTAACCTATTACGTTAAATTGCATCAGATTTCTTTCGGACCTGTCGGTTTTAAATAAAGAGCTGTCCCGGCCTACGGAAATGCCTTTTTTAACATATGTTTTATTCAGCCGAAATTTAAAAAGGTACCTAAACATTAAGTCAGCGCAAACAGAAAAATCTGATTCAATTGCATGGCAATCTTCAACCATTCTTTTTTTTCTGGTAATTTACATTTACATTTCGTAAATATTTAGAACATTGTTTGTGTTAATAAAATGCTGTTTTTTGCGATGAGTCGTACACATATTCATAAAGCTGCCTCAGAAAAAAGTTTTGTTTTTAAAGTTAAAAATTTCAATTTCAATGTTCAGAATCATAAATCTAGATGCATTAGCTTGTAAAATATTATTGAGCAACAGATTAATTTCATTTTTTTTTTGTAACTGGCAAAAAAAAAACTCCAAATTTATTAAATAAACTGAGTCTAGTTCTGAAATTTGACTGTGAAAATCAATAAATTCAAATGAAAAATATATTTAAAAAAGTATAATCAAACAAAGTGTTTTATTGATGTTGATTATTTTTTTTCCAATAATCTTCTGAAATATGTCTTATTTACTCATAAGCATGAAAAAAATAAAAATAACCTTTGAGAAAAAAATCTTTCTTTATCAAAATCAATAAAAAAAAGAACATTTATATGAATTCGAACTGGTATATTTTGCCAAATTTTGTTTTTTCGACTAGAAACTTAGTTGGACTTCATACTTTTTTTCTTAATAAAATGCTTACTTGAAGATTATACAAATTATTATGTAATGTTTTGAAAAATATTTAAAAAGCCTTGTTAAAAGCTTGGTCAAGGAAAACAGTCAACTTATATATATATTTTGCAAATTACTATTTCTTAATAAAACATTGAACTAAACTTGCACAGCATTTTAATCTTATACCCAAGAACATGAAAAAATCTGTTCATGTTTGAAAGAATGCAAAAACTAACATAAATTCACCTTCAACAAATTTTCAAAGCGATTAAATAATTCTGAAGACATATGAATGAGATTCAGAAAAAAGAACACCATTAAAAAAAATAACGCAATGATCATTTAGTATGTATGTGAAAATTAAAAAATCTGAAATAGGAATAAATCCTTCAACCTGCTAAACATACAAGAATTTCCCTTATAAACAAACTTCCAAGCTTGTTCGAAGAGAAATAACAAAAAAAAATATTTTTTTCCCAAATAAGTGGAAGATAAAAATAAAATCATTTTACGTCGTATTTTTTTCATTACAATTCAAATTTGTAAAATTCGTGTTATACGAGCAACTCTTACATTTAAACTTCAAATCTTCAGATTTGCTTACCCTAAAGTTGAATTTTTGATGTTTTCTATTTGAAAAATGAATTTTAAAAATGAGTTTTTCCAAAAATCTGGACCAAAGGAATGACACATGTACGAATAAAATTTATTAAAAAGAAAACATATTTTTTGTCATGACAACGAACTTGTTGCTTGCTGACAACTCCAATTTCTAGTTCTAGCAGTCAGTTTAGATTGTTGACATTGAAATAAAAATTGCTAATCGTACTTGTATAAATAAACGGTTGGCCGTTTGGTCTTTTTGAAATTTTTTTTTGAAATTAAATATGTCTTTATTGAACATTCTTATAATAATTACATTTCTTTTACATGATAAGTGGTATGGCCTAATGCTCTTCATCTTTGTTGTATTTTTCGTTTTATTATTAACTGATCACATTTATTTATTTGCTTCAAATTGTTTTACATTATTGCATTGAATTGAATACATTTGGGTAAAAAAGAAAAAAAATCACTTTAACAGCTAATCCTAACCTAAAACTAAAAAAATAAATCCATTGAAATATTCAAATTCACTAGAACGAGTAAACTACGAACTGTATTTTAAGATGAATGCTCCAAGAGTTCTTACTTGTTCCTGGCGAGTTTTGCAACCACGCAGTGTTGTTGTCATCTCGATGAAAATGTTCAGAAGTTCTGGTGGTGAAAACAGGTCACTACTGCCTTCGCCCGTTGATGCTGGTTGGTTTTCCCTCGGATGCTGACTGAAGCCTGGAGGTGTTGTATGCTCTGCAACTTTTTGCCGCTGATTCAACGGCAATGGCTGCAGATTTGGAACCACTCGAACAGATCCTGCTCCAGGTGACGCCAAAGCAGGAAAATCCACGTCCGTGTATGCTGGTGGTGTTTTGCGACGATTTGGTTGGTGCCTCGTCGTCGCTTGCTGCCGAATTTTTACAAACTCAGCACGTTTTGGGCAGCTCCGATTCTTGGTAGAATGGTCGCCGCCGCAATTGAAGCATTTCGCTTCGATGTTCTCGTTGATTGTTTCGCAAGCTTGTGTTTTGTGCTCACCTCCGCAGGTTGCACAACGACTCTTGATGAAACAGTTCCTTCCACCATGCCCAAACTGCAAACAGTTCGAACACTGTGTCACGTCACGGTGCACTGGACGATAACGTTCCCAAGTCACGATGATGTTGAAAATTGCCCGAACTGCTTTCAGCTCAGACGGCGTTGTCGATCCTCTCTCGAGATGAACCAGGTACAGTTGATCACGATACTTGATGTCCTTGTTGTGTCTCGTCATCTTGAAGACTTCGATCACGTTCAACTTCAGAGTTTTGAGCTCTTCTTTCAGCACACTCACATCCATGTCGTACAGGCCTCGGAGGACCTGTTTCATGGGGCGTTTACCTGGATCGTCATGGCTGTAGTATTCAATCTTTGTGTTGTTCAGGAAATCCCGAACGTAGTTGTAATCCTTTCTGGTAGGTAGCAGAATTTTGAGTCCATCAGCACACAAGCGAATGGAAGCTCGTAAAGCACCAGATTTGATAAACCCGGTCAGCCACTTTCGCACCGAATCCAATGACGATGTTTTCACAAAAATGGGTGGCAACTTTTCCCGTCGTTCAAATTCTTCCTTCTCGCTCACGTCCACAGGGAGGGTAGCAAACTGGTTTCCAGACAATTTTTGAGCGTCCTTGCTCAAACTGCCTGGCTTTGCAGGTAGCGCTTCGGCATTCTTTAGTTTCTTCAAATCTGCCGATCCTGCTGGTGAGGACCGCCTCTTTTTCTTGCCCTGAGGCATTTTTGCACTTTTTAAGCACTTTTCAGGAGCTAAAATCCAGGAGTACCTCACTGAATGATGGTCCACAAAGGAATGGCCGTTTGGTCTGAATAGATTCAACCTACGTAAACTCTTCTTTAAAGTTAACTTTAAGGATATTGTAAAATAATCTTCAGTGTCCATATAACCGTAATAGTTTTATTAATGAAAATATGCATGTATAACAACTTTTACAAAAAATAAGCCAAGAATACAAAAGCTGAAATCCGATCCTTCCTGTTTTGCTGCTGCCAAAAGTTAAACTGCATGATATCGTCACAGAAGCAAAAAAAAAAAAAAAAAAAAATGATGGAAGAGTTATCTTTACCGCAAATTGTGTCACACGATACCTACGGCGAAACTCACCTGGGTGAGAAAATGCTAGCAGAAAAAAAGCGAGAGGATGTCATGTCCTAATATCCATGTGATGCGATATAAAATTCATGCTGGGATCATATTTTTTACTTGCTTGTCCCGGGGAGTTGTTTTTTTTCTCTGTTGGTGATGAAAAGGCCACCAAGCTATGCAATGTCGTTGGCTGGTGGGAAGTCCAGGGAGCCATGGAAATATGGCGGCTAATTCCCATAAATCCTCGTAATGAGGGATTTAACACTTGATATTTGTGATGGTTGTTAAGGATTTTGAGGGATCGTCAGTGTAGTTTCGTACAAAAATAGGAAATAAAAAGTAAAATTAGAACAACTAGTCCTCAAACTCACAGTATCAATGTGAACCTCAAAATCCACTAATTACATACATCTTTGAAGCTCCTGGAATCATGCGTGCCTTTCCTTCCCCAAAACCCCGAGCTTGTTCCGGAGAATGTCCAACACGGTACCTTCTAATTTCACAGCTCCATGCACCTCAAAGGAGAGTTGAGCTCGCTGGATGTGCTGCTGGTCCAACCAACGGGGAAGCCTATACCCTCAAAGGCAATCTCACGTCCTGTGCCGGAGCCAAATGAATGCTGCTAGCATCAGCAGTACACGCCTTAGTGGCTGGACCAAAAATAATTGAAGTTTACCTTTAGCCCCCCCTCCCCCACCGTCTCCACCGCGAACAAACTCACGTACATTTTCGGGATTCTGTGGGTGGTTGCGGAAAAGTTTTACAAAGCCAACAACAGGTAGGAGGTTCGCCCCCAGCAGCCCAAACGAACTCACGCTCTTTCAATAAGGTAAACCAATTTGCCAACTTTTCCCCACATGTACTCACGAGACTCACTGTTTGAGGAGATTTTGCCCTTCCCGAGCTGGGAACCACACTCGAGTTGGGGGTTGACCACCCCTTACCCTAGCCTAGCTCTCATTTGTCCTAAACAGAGTCAGTTTTGCCCAGAAATGGTCCAAATCACTTTCATCCATCTCTGTGCACGAACCAGCAAGCAGACAATCTTGGCAATTCCTGGGGAAGGAGCTTCTTCATGGTCCGAGTTTAACCTCGAAATCCAACCCCAGCAAAAAGTTGCGTGTACGACACGGGGTTCGAAAATTTGGTTAAGGGAAAAGGTCGTTACGAGCTTGAAACCGCAGCCACAGCCGGGCTTCAACGGGGTCATTTGGAGTGTGATAACGAAGGACTACAAACACAGAGCGCTGAGGGTTTTTGGCCAAGAAACAAACAAATGAGGGCAAATTTAGATTCGATTACACCTTTTCGGTTCAGTGAATTGGGAGAATTGGGCTTTCTGGTGGAGAATGTCTAATCGAGGACATGTCGAATTGGGTGTTGGGGTGTTAAGGACGTGGTTTTTACGTATGGGTACTGATCTGTGTTAATCTTTTAAAGCGATGTTTGCTCTATTTTATTTTTTACAAGGTTTGTAAAAAAAATGTTCCGCAAAATAAAAAATAATAAAATCAATAATGAACATAAACTTTTTAAATACAACACTAGGCAATTTAAAGCAAATTTATTATTATAATTGAAGAAAGAAATTGAAATTGTTCAAAAATTCTTAGTACAATCCTCTTTCAAAAAAGTATTATTTAACATAATTAAAAAAATTACTTTATTTAATAAAAAGAGAAGCTTTTTTAACACTCTTCAACTGTCATGGCTTTCACTTCTAAAAAGAATAGGAAAAAGTCAATGCTCTGCTTTTTTTATTCTTTTGAATTATTTTTATAAAACACGAAAAGATATATGTTTCATTTTTTGCATACTTTCTGAAGGTTCTATTAGCAAAGGAAACATATTATGCATTGGAGCAATTCTCCACCAAAACCGGAAATGTATTTTATTTCTATTTATCGATTTGATTCAAACTTTGTGGGATCCTTCCCATTTTGTCAATATTCGAAAATCTGTCACTTTTGAAGGAATTTTCTGATCTATTTGGTGTCTTCAGCAAAGTTTTAGCTATTGATGAGGAGTATTGAAAATTAGCGGAAAGATAAATAGTTTTTTTTTGATGATTTTGAAATTATTTTTTAATCGCAAAAAATCACTTTCCCAAAATCCTAATTTTTGTTATTTTTTGATGTTTTTTAAAGGAGACAAATACTGCAACTTTTGAGCCATAGAGAAGTATTAACAAAACATTTGGCACAGAGTTATAATGTTTTGAAAAAATATTGTGTTTTGAAAAAAAAAAATAGAAATTTGAGTCAAAAAAATGTTTAGATTTTTTTTTAATCAAAATTAACTTTTTAAAGAGCCCAAAATTTAATTGAAGTCCATTAAAAAAGTTAGTCTCCATCCACAAATTTTCAAAATTTGCTAAAAATATTTTTAGGAATGGACACTGTTTTAAAAATGGAAAAACCTGATTTATTCAGATAAAATAAAACTTCAAGTGACTTTAATTTGAAAACAGTGCACACAGAAAAAAAATGAATTTTGGCAGGTTGAAATATTTTTAAGGTTGAATTTTACCTCTTTTTTCAGTAATACTACATAAAAAATGTGTAAAAATGTGAAACTGTTGAAAATTCATAAAAATCAGATGAAAATTCACCGGTTCCTGATGCAATAACACACTTTTTTTCACAAAATCTGTCATCATTTCCTGATGAATATTACCATAATTTTTTGTGCACTTCATCAAAAAATCGGTAACATACTTTGGGATTGCAGATTTGAATTAACATAAAAAAACTGATGTCAAAAAACAAATTATGACTACAATTTATTTTTTTCCCAAAAAAAACTTTGGCTCTATAGCTAAAAAGCTCAGGTTTTTTGTCCTTTAAAACCTATCAAAAAATTAATAAAATACGGATTTTGGGAAATTGTTTTTTTATGAATAAAAAGTTAATTTAACTAACAAAAAAAAAATCGGCCAAAAAAAAATGCATTTTGTTTTTAGTTGTTTAACTTCTTAAAAACAAAATTTAAAAATCCAGTGCACCTTATTTTTTGAATACTTAGACAAGGTTGAATATTTCTTCTCTTTTCTAGCAAAAACTCCTGACAGAAGCAGAAGTCGTCGTTGACCTTTATAAAATTTGAAAACATTTAAACTGTAAACCAGGTGACTTCATGTTTTTGAATTCAATAAGTCATGATTGAAATTTTAACTTATAACATGACATTGTCTATTTGACGCAGTCCCTTCCTATTCATCCACAACATTTCAATTAAATTGCAGATTGAAATCTATTCCATCAATACAAAATCCACCCGCCGATTCCAAATCTCAACACGCACACAAAAAGCCAGCTTCATGTTCCACAACAAACACGTGTTGTTTTGGCGACAGCCGAAAATTGCTTTTCCATTATGTACAACAAAAAAAACACCCACAATGAACAAAACGAAAGAAAAAAAACCCTCGCTGAAATCCATTATCCTTTGACCGACCAATTGTCACCACTCACGCAGAATGGATCCTTTCACTGTAACTCACCCGACCTCGGCCATTCAGAAGTCAGCGCGGCGGCATCTGCTCTGTGATCTTTCGGCGAAAAACATTTCAATTCTCTCTCTTTCTGCTGCTGGAGCCATCATCGAGGAATCGGTAATCTCATTTTCGGCATCGTTTGCAAAAGCCCGACTCCTCCGAATATGACAACACTGGGGAAGGATCTGAAATCAGCTCGAAAAAAAAAATGAAGAAAAAGCCGGAATCTCATTTGCATGACTCGACAGATTTTTTTGCTTTTGTTGTTGGTTGAAAGTCCTTTTTCCCAGAGAATGGGATCTATTGGAAAGGAATAAAAATAATTTCGAATCAATTGAAATTCCCTTTGTCTCTACACGGAGAGACCGTGCCCAGAAATTTCAACAATTAAAATTGTTGATTTTACTTTCGTTAATTTTAACAAAAACGTACTTGTTACTGCCAATATTCCGTTAGAATAACTAAAATTTAGTATTAATTTAATAACCTGTTTGTTGAAAATGCTAGAGGCAAAAAGCTAACAGATTTCCCGAACTCGAATGAACGTGCTCGACTGTTAGCTTTGGTTTTAGGAAAATCAAAAATTTTGTTGGTTGAATATAATTTACATTTAGTTGAATATTTAAAAGATGAACTTGGGTTTGTTTACGTCTGTCATTTAAAGTCAGGATTCGAACGAGAGCGGTCGATTTGTTGAGTTTGTGTTGTTAATTATGAAGTGAGAGGATGTGAAAGGTGAAACTTACACTATTTAGCTAATGTTGAAGTGGCACATCAAAGTGTTGTAACTGGGGAGGTGGAATTGGTGAGTAGGTTTGTTGATGATTTCTTTGCAGGTGATAAACTATGAAGAGCAAGAGGACGATTTGCCATGAGGACCTCCAATGCGAGTGAGTTGAACATGTTAGAAGAATGTTTGATGGAACGAGAGGGCAATAGAAGGGAAATGCGGGCCGACTCTTCACGGATAGAGCAGCCCGGGCAAATTTAACAAAATGTTGGTTAATCCAAGTAAGTATGGGTTTATTTTTGTACAATAATTTATCTAATGTGATTCTTATTAGAAAACTGAATCATTAGAAACCTTCGTGCTTACGACGGATAAAATCTTAATGAACCATTATTTTTTTTCCAGAATCATCAATTATAAAATACATAGAAATGCCATGTGTAAGCAACATAAACAACATAAAAAATAGAGATGAAGTAAAATAGAAAAAAAAATATATAAAATATATATAAAAGAAGACAATTATTATCTTGAAAGTTTTGTTGCAATACGACTGCTCAATAAACTGGTAAGTAAAACTCAAAATATTTTTTTCAGGAATCGAAGTACGATGAATAAATTGATTCAAATGCAATGAAAGTTTGTTGCCAAAAGTAATTGTTAAATTAATGTAACTTTGGAAAATAGCATTATTGATATTTCTTCTTTCCTCAATATAATTTCATTTATTTGCGTTCCTTTTTTCAGTTTATAGCCGAAATTAAGAATTTTGTATTAAATTACTAATACATTTCACATGTCTATTTGCAGCAAAAGGTACACTTGAGTGAAAATTCTGTGTCCAACCACAAGAAAAATAACTAAACCTGAGACCATTGTAGATGATGATGACTTATCGGATGATTTCACAGTGATGGTAAGTGGATACAACACTTAATTTTATACAACATAATAAAAATATAAGCTTAAAACTTGGTGAAAATTTTGCTCGATTTCTATTTTTCAGGAATTCATGTTAAATTAAACATCTTTTTTAAATATGTTTAACAAAATTTGTATTATGCTTTTTCATTATTTTTAGTTTAATGTAACGTAATTTTTTAAAACATTAATCAAACTTTACATGTTTTATAACAACAGTTAAAAAAAAAGTTTTGTTTTGATGCTTTTAACAGTAACTTAACAACTTCATGCAAAAAAAAAAAAATTAGTACAAAACGTTAAATTTTTAGGCAGAGTAAATGCGAAAATAAAAACACTCAGCATTAATTTGTGAGGCATTATTACAAAATTTACTGCAAATTCAATAAAAATATCGCTAACAACTGCTAGTTATTGACTACATGTACGAATATTTTTCTGAATTCAAGTAAGACAATAGTTAAAATATAGCTAGAAATTCGGCCCAGCCTATATCGTTAGATAATGAAAGAAAATATATATCAACACTTACATAAATTATGTCTAATTAAGAAATGTTTTGTTATAAAATACTAATAATTTGCTGCATGCAAAAATATTTCGGTTGATACAACGAAAAAAAAATTGTTGAAAAAAAGTTGAAAAACGTTTCCCAGCCAGTCTTCAACAGAATATTCCACAATATTTCAGCTGAAAACAAGAAATTTTTAGTTAATTTTCTGAAAAAAATATTCTAGCAGTCGACTGCTAGAATTTTTTTCGGCCATTTAACCAACAAAAATGGCAATTCCAAGTATTTTTTTAGTTAATTTTAATTATCGGTGGTCAGCAATTTCGGGTTAACAAAATCAACAATCGATTGTTGAAAAAAAGCTGTGTAAAAAATTAACCCATACTTTTAGTTAAATTAACCAAGATTTTCTTAGATTTGCCCCGGACGGTCTCTCCGTGTAAATACATAAATAAAGCATGACGGCAGCAGCAGTAAACAGCCGCCAGGAGGTTAGTCAGGTCTTCAGGACACAATATCTGGGACCTCGGCTTGAAGGAAGACGGAGAAAAGTTCTGTAAAAATGATCAATTCACTTTGAAGAAGTTTGTACTTTTCTTGAAATGTCCCTACACTACACATTGATACACTCTAAAAGTTAATCCTTCAAAGACACCCCGGGCAGACGGTATTAACAAAATTAATAATATTTCAATAACAAATCCTGTTAAAATAACAAAAAGTGTTATTATTTTCTCCTGAAGTTCAACTTCAAGAAGAAAAAAAAATAACAGTTTCTGATAAAATAACAAAATTTGGTATTGAAGTGATATTATATTGAAAATGTTTAATAACACGCTAATAAGAGGAAATGTTATACATTTCAAAAACTCTCCTAATAACAAAATTTGTTATTCGTTCGGTATACTGACTTAGAAATAAAATTACCATAAATCGCACAGATGGAAAAGTTTCTAAGTGTCCATAATACAATCTGTTATTTTTTTTCTTTTGTTAAATATGTTTAGATCTTTGGGATAATTTTGACCAATTTTGTCGGGGTCATTATTTTGGCCATGAAATGGGGTCCTTAAGCTAAAATTATTCTTAAAAGTTGAAATTTTGATAGTTGATTTTTTTAATTATTTGATATACCCCCTAAGGGACTTGCTAAAATTGACTAGAACTATGGGATAATTTTGACCAATTTCGTCAGGGTCATTATTTTGGCCATGAAATGGGGTCCTTAAGCTAAAATTATGCTTAAAAGTTGAAATTTTGATAGTTGATTTTTTTAATTATTTGATATACCCCCTAAGGGACTTGCTAAAATTGACTAGAACTATGGGATAATTTTGACCAATTTCGTCAGGGTCATTATTTTGGCCATGAAATGGGGTCCTTAAGCTAAAATTACTCTAAAAAGTTGAAGTTTTGAAAGTTGATTTTTTTAATTATTTGATATACCCCCTAAGGGACTTTGTTAAAATTGGCTAGAACTATGGGATAAATTTGATCAATTTCTTCGGGATCATTATTTTGGTCATGAAATGGGGTCCTTAAGCTAAAATTATTCTGAAAAGTTGAAATTTTGAAATTTGATTTTTATAATTATTTGATATACCTTCTAAAGGACTTTGTTTAAAATGGTTAGAACTATGGGATAATTTTGACCAATTTCGCCAGGGTCATTATTTTGGCCATGAAATGGGGTCCTTAAGCTAAAATTATTCTAAAAAGTTGAAATTTTGAAAGTTGATTTTTTTAATTATTTGATATACCCCCTAAGGGATTTTGCTAAAATTGGCTAGAACTATGGGATAATTCTGACCAATTTCATCGGGGTCATTTATTTCACCATGAAATGGGGTTTCAAGCTAAAATTAATCCGATAAATTAACTTTTGAGAGTTCTTTTTTTTTAATTTTGTTATATTCCCTAACGGAATTGATTTATTTATTGAGAATTTTTGAAGTGTGAATAACAAAAACTGTTATTATTTTCACAGAGCCAGGAAGTCGGAGCTGACGGTGAAGTTCGAGCTGGAGTGTGACCTCGGAGACTGCATCGGATTCATCTAATTTTCAGCAACTTTTACTTGGAGTCGGAATCTGTGAAGTCGGGTATTTTTGGAGAGCTGAAGTCGTCGTTGACGTCATATCCTGCATCCAGAGTCGGAGTTGTCTTCAAAGTATGGATTCAAAGTCGCTTGGAGGTACCCGACTCTGCAGCCCTGACTAGTACAGAGGAGTTATGGCAACTGCAGGTTTATTTGCAAATTACAAATAAACCAAAACAATAACTTTTTTTGTTATGGAGTCATACCAGTTCAATAACATTTTTTGTTATTATGCTGCTCCACCTCTCCGCACAAAATAACAAATCTTGTTATTCCTTCATGATTCCTTCTGTGTTATTGGTTTGTTATTGCAATAACAACATAATAAAAGTTTAAGTTATTCTTCGAACAAATCTTTGTTATTGATTTTTGTTATTTTAACAACTAATCCGATCATCCCAATAACATATTTCGATCTTCTCACAATATCAAAAACTGACCTTCCCAAGTTATTTCCGTCTGCTCGGGACAAAAAAAATCAAAATCAACAATTCTATTCTAGTTGAAAATAAAATGATCTTCTGGGTTATTGCAGATACTACTTTCATAGATTCATAGATATTCTGCATTTTTTTAAATTACAAGGTTGATAATCGATAAAAATATCGTCAATAATATCAGAGTCTAATGATAAAGAATATCGTTATCAATGGGACTATAATTCTATTGGCCATAATATTATCGACGATAACAGACAACAATTCATTGTGAAAAACATTCAAAAATTGACTTAACCCAATCATATTAAGTAAAATTGTTATAGCTTCCTCTTAGAATTTATGTTTTTAATTAAGTAGGGGAACAGCATCTAATTCCAGCGTGCCTCTAATGTTGCCATAACAGCACTTTGACATTCAATTACAGCTCATTAAAAGCGTTTTTAGTTGAAATCGAGTGGTAAATTGCTCAACAAGAAGTGAGCAAGCAAATTTCTATCAAAAGTTTTGCAAAATTGGTTGTTTGTTTCATAGTATAAATACTCAAAAAATTCACAAAATACCGTATATTTAGAAAATACTTAAAATTATCAAACGATGTAGATTTTTTATGCTATTTTACTTTTGTTTGAGTGTTTTTTTCGTTGTACTGATTTTTTACAAAATACCGTATTTTTTGATATGTGTATCAATATAAGCGATTTTTTTTCGAAAATACTTTAATTTTAAAATTCTTAATATGGGTATCAAACAAGGCGAAATGTTCCTAGAATTTCGTCTTTATTAAATATTTAGTTTGGAAAATACAACCATTTTCATTAAATACCGTACTTTGGCAAAAATACTTAAATTTTCAAATTTCACAAAATGTGTACCAAATGAAGCAAAATGTTGTATGCATTTTCACTCTATAATTACTTGTTTATTTTTATGACTCAAATTTGCACAAAACATGGTATTTTTTCAAAATACTTCAAAATTTTCATAATTTGCTATATGGCCAGCTAAAGAGCGAAATCCTCAATGTAATCCACATTATTGTGTATTGTTTTGTTAAAAAAAATCACAAAATGCTGTATTTTTTCGAAAATATTCGATATTTTGTAATTTTCAAAATGGGTATCAAACGAAGCGAAATTTTGAATTTATTTCAACTTAATTTTAGTTATTTTTTGTAAAAAAGTCTTATTGTAACAAATAACAATATTTTTTAAATACCGTACTTTTATTTGAAATTTGAGAATTTTTGAATTAGTTACGGTAAAAAAAACTCTCTTAAAGTAAAAATGTATAAAAAAAATCGCTTTTTTGCGAATTATGAAACTTTTCATAGCTTTTTTTAAGCTATTGTGTATCATGTTTTTATAGGACCTGTTAAAAAAACTCAAGATTTGAGTATTTTACAAAAGAAAACAAGCTTTAAAAAAGTGAAAATGCATTTAAAATTCTGTTCGTTTAATTTCCACATTGGAAATGATGAACATTTGATTACTTTGGAAAAAATACGGTTTTTTGGTTAAATTTGAGTTTTTACAACAAAAAACTCTTGTAAAGGTTTAACGCAAAAAATATCTCTTCGTTTGATATCTATATAGTAAATAATGAAAAATTTAGTATTTTTGAAAAAAAATACTAAAATATTAAAACACTTAAATGTGAAAACATTAGTATATCACAAAAAAAAACTCAAATAAAGTATAAAATACAGAATTGCAAATTGTAAAAATTTGATAACTTTGAAAATACGGTATTTTATGAAAATTTAAATATTTCCGAAAACGAAAATTAATTGAAACAATTTTTTTTATTGAAAAAACAAAAATTAAATTTTTGTTTGATAACCACAATGTATTTATGATTATGAATTATGAATATTTATATTTTTGAAAGAATACGTTATTTTATAGAAATTGTTGTGTTTCAAAAAAACAAAATTTATTGAAAAAAAGTGTGAAGTTTTCAGGAGAATCTGAGAAAAATATTCTTAGAATTTGTCTTACATGGTTAATACGACATTTAATAGTTCCATACGACCTCTTCAAATGTAACGCTAGATTTTTCGATCCTCAAACTATGTTTTCATGAAAAACTTTACAAATTACCATTGATTTGCGTTCAAAAGAACTAAAATTGGTTGAACGAAAAATTCACCAATTTTTCGGAACCTTTTATTTTGGGGACCACCTTAACTTAGCTAGGACCACTCGGATGCTTAAATAAAAAAAACGTCTTATTATTTTGGTAAGGGGACCAAACTCTAGACCAATATTGAGCTATTTGAAATTTTAAATTCCTGTACGCGCAAAGTTCTGAATGTATTTGCTCAACATTGAAGTTTTGAATCGGAATTGCTAAAATTTTACACTACTGAAATACTTAAATTTGATTATCCTTGTAACATTTGGCATTTTAACATTTTTATTGAGATTTTGATAATTTGAGATGTTTTTTTATAATACGGCATTTATTGAAAATTTAGTAAATTTAAATTAAAATTTAAAATTTTATTAAAATTTATTCAAAAATGTGCAGTTGTCAAAAGTCATGAAGCATTTCTAATAATTTAAAATTTGATGCATTAGCTAAGTGCTGTTTATTTAAGATTGAGAAAAGAGGTTTAAAAAATTGCGGGTTACGAAAATAAATGTTGGCTAAGCATTCCTAATAAAAGAAACGTGGAACAAATTTGATATATTTGGCAATTCAATCATTTATTTTTATTTTCTAGGGTAATTTAGAATCAGCCGAAACGATTCCTATCTCATAAAACCATGAATTTTAAAGAAAAATCACAAAATTTCCTCTCAGAAAACAGTAACCCGAAAGGGAGCAAAACGATCGCACATGAAACGAATTCGAATCGAATTGCCAAATTGTTTTCGGCTTGGTTTTCGTTTTAGTTTATGGTTGCCGCCACCAGTCTGTTTGATATCTTTATAAAGTTCTAGGACTCTTTCGGCGCGCTATGATTTCCTAGCCGAGCCCGGCTGACAGCTGCTCGGCGAAAAGGAAAGGGACTCTGACGATGACGGAGCTCCTTTTTGCTGCTTTCTTCTTTTTTATATTTATTTCTTCATCCATGGTTGCAAGAGTGAAAAAGACCGATTTGGCACCGAGTTTCGATCAATTTTATGATTTTTTCTCTTATTGTATTTAAATCTGTTTTTGGGAACAATGACGGGCATTTGCCTCGAGTGAGATATTTTATTTTTATTGCTGAACTGTTGTCATTTGTCTGGAACAAATGCTGAAAAAAGAGAATGGTCTATGAAGTGATCAATCGTTTGCAATTCTTTGGAAGGAAAATATTGTTATTGATCTGTTAATTGAAATAATTTTAATAAATTAAAAACTTAACACTCACTTCAATCCTTCTGTAACGAGTTCATCAGTGGCAATTTTATTTCCCCTCATTAATCCTTGGGACTATTTTTATCTATAATTAATTATATCATCAGGATCAACGCTGGCAACTTTCCTTTCACCATTCCATCCCAAAGGTTTCCCGTTTCAAGAAACCCCGCCACGGGAGTGTCCCCAACCGGAAGCTCCGCGAGCACCGAAATCCGTTTCATCTTGCCGGCGGCTTCGACGGGTTTTCCGTCCCCTCCCCAAAGTAGCATCCTCTCTTTAATTAATTAAATTAAATATACTCGAGCAAATCCTTCCACCATCTATTATGAGTCCCTTTTTTCGCCGACTTTTTTCGCTCCTTTTCCCGCTTCTAAGATCCTTCTTTTGACATTCGCCGGGATTCTTTGCTGGTCTTGCCGCGGTTGCCAGGACGATTCCGGCGTTACACATGCTCAACGGATGACGACACGCGATGTAAGGATGCGGAATAATGCGAGAGCAACCAGACTAGGAGGGGGAAAGGACACCGAACAAGAGGAAAAGACAAGACCAGGGAGTCCCAAAGGAATCGTTCGTAATGAGAGGGGACTAAATCCGCATGTCGGTGGAAAAAGTCTTGGGGAAAACATGGAAAAAAGCTTCTTTTTCAACTGGGGGATAAGAAGCTCCATTATGTGTGGATAGAAAAGAGGGAGGACATGTGGAACCAGAAGAAAGATCTGGACTTTGAAAAAAAGTTGGCTCTTTACCCAAACAAATATTTTTAATATAATTTTATAACTTATGAGCACATCACAAGCTAACTTTTCCTTGAAAATTATATAAAACACTTTAAAAATAGTAAAAAGAAAGTCAACCCAATTGGTTAACTGATTGCTACACCCAACTGGCAGTCGCATGATTGTGGTGCATGGCGGCATGAAAGTATATCAGAATCTGCATGAAAACTGTCCTCATGCATTTTTGCGATATAGGGGTATGACATTTTTGCCCGTTACCGACAATTATCGACATTACCGACGGCTTGTTGGTTGTATTTCACAAAAAAAACCTTAATAGAACGAGGATTAAACCACCAACTTCTTGGTTATTAATCCGACACGCTACCACCGCGCCATGGACGCTTGATGAAAAGTGAGTGAAAGAGCACCAACATATGCTTCTCTTTGGAGTGTTGCTCGGGGACGGGCCAGCGTTATATATGTTGGTGAGAACTGCAGATCGCTGAAATGTTTACACGCGGGCAAAATGATCTAGGGCTTGCTGCCAAAATGTTATAAAATATGACAATTTCTGCAGCAAATCCACTGTTGCAGATTTTGAGATATATTTTTCCTTTGGGTGTACTAAGCTTGATATTGGAGTGTATTTAAAAGCTTAAAGTTGAGCACTCTAAAAAATTAAATGCTTGAAATCCAAAAATCAATTCTCAAATCTTGAACATTTTGAAATACGTTTTTTAAGATGTAAGGCTCGCTTATATAAATTTTCAATAAACATTATTTTGATGTTCAGTGAAAATTGGTTTAAAACGTGCTGAGATATGAACATTTGACGCTGATTTGGTTATAATAAGATAATCTTCTTTACCTTTTTTATTTTATGTATAAAGTAGATAAATCTTCAAAAGTTCAGGAAATTTTCTTATCTTTAAAAATCTATTGAAAAAAAAAATAATCAAGCTTGATCAAACTTGTATCGTTAAAAAACAACGATTTAAGCAAAGAGTAAATTGAAAGGAACTGCAAAAAAACGTTGCAATTTTCGGTGTTTTCAGACAACCCTCTCTCTAATAAATTGATCATCAAACTCCCTCAGACCCTCCTTCTAAAAATTGATACGTCTTTTGTAAAAAATCATCGCTGTCAAAATATGTTAATATAAAGAATTGTGAATTTGTATATTTTTGGTAATTTAGAACATATTTGAAAATCGATTTTTAGCACAATAAAACTGTTTGTGTTCAAGAGATAATAAATAATTCTTCGAAAACTGCCTAAGAATCGGGGAGAATGAAAAATAGCAGAAAATCAAAATGGATATTGAAAAAACTTGTAAAATAGATTGTAAACTTTAAAATACAGTCCAGACTCGATTATTCGAAGGGCTTGGAAAATTTCACTTCGGATAATCGAATCACAAAAAAAAATCGTTTTTAGTAACTGTTGAACTTAAGTGTGACCCCTTAACTACTCTTAAGTGATTTGGAATTTTTAAATCCAAGTTGGTGGTCAAAATGGCAGTTATATATTGGACAAATCCATTTAGTAATTTAAAAGGCAATCAACTATTCAAATTTGACTAAGAAAAATGATATTACAATTTTTAATTGTAAATCTTTGAAGTTTCAATTCAAAATTTTGCGCACTTTTATACTTAATAGTCCAAAAGCTCAAAAAGTGTTCTGATTAATTTTATGACATTAACTAGAAGTAAAATGCAAATCGAAGTGTTTTCCGATTTAAAAAAAAAAAATATGTTAAGGGATGCGCCGAAAAATAATTTATTGATGTAATCAGTCAAAAAGTGTATTTATGCGCTACAACATGTTTAAAATCATAAGAATTGTTATGAAAAATATTTTACAATGTCAAGGACAATAATCAAAAATACAATAGATTCACTATTTGGGCGTCATCCATAAAGGTCATCACGCTCTAGGGGAGAGGGGGGTATAAGCAACCAAGGGGGAGGGAGGGTTCGTGAGTTCGTGACGTCATGCCAGCTTATTTCTTGATACCATAAACGTACGGATTTTTTTGACCCTGGTAGAGAAGTGCTCAAATTTTGAAAAGTTCAAAAAATTATTTAGGCCGGTGCAAATATTTTTCAAAGTTTATGTCGCCCCCCCCCCCCCCCTTCAAAATCTGTCCGAAAAATCAGGGGGCAATTTTTTTTTTTTGCAAAAAGCTTCAAAATTTTAAAGGAAATAGAAGTCTAGCCAACTGAAACCCATTGAAAATGCATTTTTCTGCGTTTAAAATCAAATTTAGCATGTCTGTGATCGATCAAAAATATTTTTAATTTTTGTGAAATTCCAATGTACAGCACCGCAAAAAGTTTTTTTTTCGACGAAAAAAAAATCTCTTCAATACTTGGATATTTTGAAAACTAATGATTGCAAAACAACTGGGCTGGTGTAAAATGCATTTTTTTAATCTGTAATTGCTGCAACCGAAAACATCGTTCCACCTTTTTTAAAACGACTGCCTCCGCGGAATTTTCACAAAAGTTTCCGTTTTTAACATTGAAACTCGAACCAATAGTTTCCGAGATTTCGTCATTGTATTTTTTTTTTCATTTTCAGCGAATCGAGCTCTTTGCCCAATTTTCGAAGTCTCAGAGAGGAAATTGTAGTAAATTATGAATAATTTTAAGAATGTAACAATATTTTTTGAAATAGTCCTAATACACAATCAGAAAATCCTAGCTTAACATACTTAATTTTATGACCAATTCTTCGGCTCCTTTTCAAAAAAATCCCAAGTTTTTTTCAGCGTTTTGGCTTTAGTGGCAAAATAAAAAAAGAAACCCCCCAATGATAATACATATTTGGAAAGATAATTGATTTTCGTACAAAGAAATATCATGTAGAATGAACCATATAGTACCTGTGCTTTCCCTGAAATAAAAATGTAGCGTGACGGGACAACGTCGTAAAACTGGACTTTTAAAAGGCACACTACAAAAATCGCTACAGTTTTGCCAGTTTGATTTTTAAAAACTTCTGCTCTTCTACACATTATCACAAATTAAAAAACGAATCTTTTGCTCCTTGAACTGAAAGAATTGGTTGAAATTTGAGTTTTTGCCAGCCATTTCTTTTCGTGACGGTGTTGTGGCCTGAACCACAACACGCCCTTTTCCCATATTTACCATCTCTGTTTGGCGATATAAGACAATAAAACTTATGTTCGTCAACAGGTAAACGCAATGACTAAATCTAGGAGGTAAAATGAAGTAAAGTCGATAGGTAGTCAATTATAATACTAGGGAGGTAGTTGATCTACCGACATGAAAATACTTAATAAAGGTGAGCTCGTCCTTGGACGAGCAGAGTTGAAGTGCAACTGACAAATGTGTACGTTGTTTTAATTAAAAGAAAGTCTGCGATAATAAATATTTAACATTTGGTGTCAGAAGTAAAAAAAATGTAGCTGAAGTGTAGTGATTTTCATAAGGATCAACGGCCAGGAACCCTGCAGTAAACACGGACACGATTGGTAACGTATAATAAAAAATTAAAAAAACTTTAACAAACATGGAAAATTGGTTGAAATTTAAACACATCGAACTATTTGACGGTTCGGTGCAAAAATTAAAATCCTTTATAGAAATTGTGGATCTTTTTCACGAAATCTATAAAACAAAAAATGTAAATGAGAAACATTTTCTTACGGTGATTAAATACTGAGCAGTTCTCTACGGAATCGGTCTTTTTTCTTTAATTTTAATTTTTGTATTTTTTAATCCAGCTGAAACTTTTTTGGTGCCTTTGGTATGCCCAAAGAAGCCATTTGCCATATAATTTTCCATACAAATTTGGCAGCTGTCCATACAAAATGATATGTGAAAATTCAAAAATCTGTATCTTTTGAAGGAATTTTTGATCGATTTGGTGTCTTCGGCAAAGTTGTAGGTATGGATATGGACTACACTGAAAAAATGATACACGGTAAAATTGGTGATTTTTTTGTCACTAAAACTTGATTTGCAAAAAAACACTATTTTTATTTTTTTTTATTTTTTATATGTTTTAGAGGACATAAAATGCCAACTTTTCAGAAATTTCCAGAATGGGCAAAAAATCTTTGACTGAGTTATGATTTTTTGAATCAATACAATTTTTTTCAAAAAATCGAAATATTAGTCGCAAAAAATTTTCAACTTCATTTTTCGATGTAAAATCGAATTTGCAATCAAAAAATACTTTAGTGATTTTTTGATAAAGTGCACCGTTTTCAAATTATAACCAATTTTAGGTAACTTTTTTGAAAATAGTCGCAGTTTTTCATTTTTTTAAATTAGTGCCCATGTTTGCCCATCTTTGAAAAAAATATTTTTGAAAAGCTGAAAAAATTCTCTATATTTTGCTTTATTGAACTTTGTCGTTACGACCCATAGTTGCTGAGATATTGCCATGCAAAGGTTAAAAAACAGGAAAATTCTAGATTAAATTTTCAAAACAACCTATCCCTCATGGGTTTCCTATGCAGATAGGACCTTTTGAAAATTTAATCTAGAATTGATGTTTTCTAAGTCTCACCCAAATAACCCACCATTTTCTAATGTCGATATCTCAGCAACTTTAGGTCCGATTTACAATGTTAAAACATGAAACATTAGTGAAATTTTCCGATCTTTTCGAAAAAAATATTTTCAAAAATTTAAAATCAAGACTAACATTTTAAACGGGCTAAACATTCAATATTACGCCCATTTGAAATGTTAGTCTTGATTTTAAATTTTTGAAAATATTTTTTTCGAAAAGATCGGAAAATTTTACGAATGTTTTATGTTTTAACATTGTAAATCGGACCTATAGTTGCTAAGATATCGACATTAGAAAATGGTGGGTTATTTGAGTGAGACTTAGAAAACATCAATTTTCCTGTTTTTTAACCTTTGCATGGCAATATCTCAGCAACTATGGGTCGTATCGACAAAGTTCAATAAATCAAAATATAGAGAATTTTCTCAGCTTTTCAAACATATTTTTTTCAAAGGTGGGCAAACATGGGCACTAATTTTAAAAAATGAAAAACTGCGACTATTTTCAAAAAAGTTACCTAAAATTGGTTATAACTTGAAAACGGGGCAGTTTATCAAAAATTCACTAAAGTACTTTTTGATTGCAAATTCGATTTTACATCGAAAAATGAAGTTGAAAAATTTTGGCGACCAATATTTCGATTTTTTTTTAAAAATCTTTATTGATTCAAAAAATCATAACTCGGTCAAAGATTTTTTGCCCATTCTGGAAATTTCTGAAAAGTTGGCATTTTATGTCCTCTAAAACATATCAAAAATAAAAAAATTAAAAATAGTGTTTTTTGCAAATCAAGTTTTAGTGACAAAAAGTTAAATAAAAATCACCAAATTTTTTTACCGTGTATCATTTTTTCAGTGTAGTCCATATCCATACCTACAACTTTGCCGAAGACACCAAATCGATCAAAAATTCCTTCAAAAGATACAGATTTTTGAATTTTCACATATCATTTTTGTATGGACAGCTGCCAAATTTGTATGGAAAATTATATGGACAAACTAATGATGCAAAATGGCTTCTTTGGGCATACTGAAGGCACCAAAAAAGTTTCAGCCGGATTAAAAAATACAGAAAAAATCGAATGACCGAAATCTCAGAGAATTGCTCTACTGTAAACTTTCGGAAAATGTACTATACGAATTTAAAAACGAAAAATTTGATACTTGGGAACAACTTAAATCTTTATTGCAAGACAGATTTAAACCAAGTTTAAAATTGATGTTGGAATTATTAGACGAAATGAATGCATCATCAATCAAGCAAAATGAAACCTTAACTGATTTCATTGCTAGACTTGATTATATTCTGACAAAAATAAAAACAATTGTGGCTCCGAATTCGAATTATTCCATCAGCATGCCATGGGTAAAGCTGTATGGAAAATAAAAGATTTGTTGTCCATCGACACAATTATTATTTTAGGCCAAGCGTCTACTTTAGACGAAATCAAAATTATTTTGGAAAAATTAAATTTAGGTGACAAAAAATGTATGGTAAATTTCTACCATTAATTGACAGAGCAGGAAATTTAGAACAATCTACAGCTCAAAACAATGGAGTCCAATATTTTAAATTCAAAAACCATTTTCAACCATGTTTAAATTCTGGGAAAAAAGGTCCCCAAAACTTCAATCCCAGGTATAAGGGTAACAATTTTAATCCATTACACAATAAAAATAATGATGCAAAACAAGAAAATATTTATAGAATCCGACAACAAAATAACATGAATTACTTTCACGGTAAAAATAATTGGAAATATTTTGTTCCTAAAAGGAAAACATTCATTATAAAGATACAAAAATTAACCCTAATTATAAGGGTAAAACTTTCGTTCCATTTTTAAAAACAAAAGACCTTATTTTATAAACAATTACGATAACAACAATAATAATAATATGACAAATGGCAATTTTCAGAATAACAACTCTCGCAACAATGGTTATAATAACACAAATAATTGCCACAACTATAACACAAAATATAATCATTACTGGCAAAACAGTATGCCAAAAAATAAAAATTATTTAGCGAAAAACAATTCAAATGATGAAATCTCGTATATTCAAGATGAAAATTTCAACAATCCAAATATCAGTGAAAACCTATGTGACAATACTGAAAATACAATTCTACATAAAAATCAAAAAACAGCAGAATATGAAAATCATGGGGAAATCAAAAATAATTCAAAAATTTTCGAGCTTAACGAAAAACATAATGAGCAAATTAAAATTATAAAAAATGAAGATAAAAAGCAATGTCAAAAACTAGATTACCAACAAAACAAATTTAAAAATTATTTCATTGAAAACAAGAAAAATATTTTCTTAAATAAAAATGATCACTTCTATCAACAATTTATAGAATACTTAGATGATCTAAGTAATCAGTATTCTTACTGATAAACAAAAAAACACACACACACAATCATGATAGACATATCTTAACCATCAATTATGTTGATATCTGGCCAATATCAATTATCAATGAATGTTAAAGATTTACTCTACCTTGATCGTAAGAACAAAATATTTAAAATCATGTATATTTTTCCGGAGAATACATCTGATTTAAATATAAGTTCAGCAAAATTATAACAAAAATTCTATCTAACAAAAATCTGAGAAAAGCATTCAGCGTACACAAAAATGAACCAAAGCAAATAATTTTGCTGATTACAAAATCATTTTCAAAACAAATTATTCGTAAAAAATAAAAATAAATGGTTCAGAACATATAACAGATTGAACAGAGAAAAAATGCAATGCAAAAAGCTAAAAGTAAATCAATTCATTATATATATTATACAAATATTACAAACAATTCAAAAAATAGCAAAATAGTTTCCTAATTAAAAATCATGTCGAAAAAAAAACAGGCAAGCAATCATTGATGTCGAAATCAACCTTTTAACACTTCAAATTTAATCATTCGATATTGTAGATATAATTTAAGTTTGATTGATTTAATTTGGTTTGCAAAAATCACTTTCATATATTAATTTTAAAACATAAATTGAAAACCATCATGTTTTGAATAAATTTCTATTAAGAACACTGCAACATAGTGTAATGTATTAATCAAATATTCACACAAAATTGATTCATATTTTCCACTTTCAAATCAGACACAAGAAATAACCTTATAATTATATTATAATAACTAATAATTCAAACTAACAATATACATTGAAATCTGTTCAAATAGGTTAACTAATTGATCAATTAAAAAAAAATAAGTTTTTCTTTTAAAATTTTGAATCAGCTATCATGAATCAAACATCATAACAGAAATGTTCACTTCGTTTAGTATTGTAACAAGTTTGTTTGAAGTATTTTTAATACAACAATTTATCTCATTACTATAAATAGTTCATAATAATGGTATTAGAAACACAATAAGGAGATTACAAATTATGACTTAAAACTCAATAAATAAAAGTATTAAAAAAAAAAAGAATAACAAAGCAATTTCGTAGATACCTATGAATATATAGATACCTTTAAAAAAAAAGTTACCATAAATGTATAAAAAGAGAAAAATCAGTTATTATCCATGAAAATATAAACATTATAGATGTACCAACTGAATTACAAAAAAAATGTTCAAAAAAACATGCATTATACAAACAATTTAACATACAACATAATTATGAAATAAATACATACACTAAAAACACACATAAAAACACAAAAACAAACATCTTGATTATCATTAGACAAAGTTTTGAAATTTTATAAAATACATTTGTAGTTAAGTAAAATAAATACAATGTAGTTAAGTAAAGTCTGTATAAGACATTTTTTTTGTAGGGGGAAGGAGACCCCCACGTTCCAACCTTCAGATCAAACAATTCTAATTGTTTCGCCATCTTCATCTTCATCTAATCGTCGCCGAGATCGTGGTCGTCATCAAAAGATTCACGAAAACGAAATCGTTAACAATCGAAACGGTTCCAAAACAACAACATCAAGACATCTTCAGCACCATCATCACAAAGTGTATTCACACATTTGCAACGCCTACAGTCATCCTGCACATTTCACATTTCAAATATATTTTATTGAAATCATTCAAACTTTAGGAAATGTAAACAATGTAACTAGCATAATTTTCGCGTCTTTCAATTATCATTAAACATTATCTTTACTGTCAAAAAAACATAATAAATTAAAAGCAAAAATAATAATAGCTTAGTAAACAAAAATATGAAACGAATTCATTCAAAACAGTAAACATAAAAATATCATTTGTTAGCCATACACCCAAAGTTAAAGAACGAGGGGAAAGTCCTCGCGAAAAGGAACGTGAGGAAAGTACTATTTTGCGTGAGTAAAGACCTCTCGAGTGTTCATTCGTTCATTGACGAGTTCATCCTATTGAGTGGCTTATATGGACAAATGACCGCCACTTAGTCACCGAACCATGGTGGCCTATACGGCAAAGGCACGGTTCAATAAGCCGAAGGTCTTGGGTTCGAATCTCGGTACCGGTACTTTTTTTTTGATGGATGAACTTTTTTGGATAATGAACCATGAGTAAAGTACTCACGGCAATTTCGGGATTTATCCTCTCCGTCCGCACACAGTACCATTTTACTACCGAATCGTGCTCTTTATCCTCTCGTATGCCAATGCCCAGTTCTGGGTGTACGATTTACTATTTTTATGGTATCCCACTAATCCCGAGTAAACCGCGGGTAATCGGTTCCATCAACTAACATTAGTTTAAGTAAATTTTGTAAACAATTTGTACCAAACAAAACAATAACGTATTCCAGAAACATTCAAAAACATCAGGAAATATTCAAAACCATCAGGAAAACATTAGGATAACTTATGAAACAACTGACAACAATCTTCATCAAACAAAACCTCTACAAATTTAGACAACATTTCTACAAATGTCATATAATTATGGTTTAAAAGTTTTGTATTAGTAAATGACAAGAAAAAAAAAGAGATCATTCAGATAATTAGAAACCTTTTCCGAGGGGGATAGTGATGTTGTGGCCTGAACCACAACACGCCCTTTTCCCATATTTACCATCTCTGTTTGGCGATATAAGACAATAAAACTTATGTTCGTCAACAGGTAAACGCAATGACTAAATCTAGGAGGTAAAATGAAGTAAAGTCGATAGGTAGTCAATTATAATACTAGGGAGGTAGTTGATCTACCGACATGAAAATACTTAATAAAGGTGAGCTCGTCCTTGGACGAGCAGAGTTGAAGTGCAACTGACAAATGATTACATTGTTTTAAATAAAAGAAAGTCCGCGCGATAATAAATATCTAACAACGGGACAACGAAAGGAGCAGATTTATGAAAAACTCCTCTCCCGTTCAATGGCTTGCAGACCATATTTGGTCAATATTCTTGGTTTTTAAGGTAAGAAAACGCATTTAAAGCACATTGCAATTATTGAATCATAATAAAAATGATTTTTTTCATATTAAAAATCACATTGAATATTGAAAAATGTGACATTTTGGTGTAGCTTCGCTAAGAATCGGTCTTATACATTTATATACAAATTTTGTATTACCATCCTCCAAAATATGGAGACTTGTATGAAACTAATGTTGTAAAATTACATCTTTTTACATAGGGAATGCATGGACAAAGATTTATCCAAATCCAAAAATACATATTAATGTTAAAATGCTATATTTTCACATCCCATCAGCAAACTACACGAAGCACTCGACATCTTTCAACTTTTTCCGCCAACTCATGCTGCCATCCTGCCAAAACGTGCACTGATTCTGCCAATTACAGAACTGCCCTTTTTCCACCTTTTTTCCCCTCAGTTCTCCCAAGTCACAAAGCTCGAATTTTCCACCCGTGCAAAGAGCACTATTACACTGCTGTGTGTATGTTGGCTTTTCTACCTCGATCATGTCGCCATCATTCCAGCAGCAACAGCCAGCCAGCCAGCAGCTCGTTATCAAACTGCCGTCATCGGTGTGTGTGTGCCAAAAGAGATTGCACGCAGGTCAGGCAAAAAAGAAATCCTGTCCCAGCAAAAAAAATGAGGAAAAAAGCTTGCAGACCGTCGTGATGTTTCATAATGACAGCTAATTTTCCGATCCGAGTTTCCACGCTCCCCTTGTCGTACTCCCTCTCTCTTCCACCTCTCGAAAAAGTGGTGTTCTCCTCTCGCGAGGTTTGTTTTTCCCTCGATGACGGTGATGACGCTTTCGCTAGTGTTGGTGAGAGCTTTTCGAAGCAATTTTCGCACATTTCCCTGCTCCAGCTTCGTGTTGGTGTGTCGGAATTTTCACTTTCGTACCCCACCCTGTTTTTCGGAACAAGCTTCGGCAAAACCGGTGGAACTCACTTTCGAGCATCGAATCGGGAGTTCGAAAAGCCGACCGTGACGTCACGGTTGCACGAGCGAATTGGCGAAACGATGACGTCACGAGTAACAGTTTTGTGTGTGCGGTCCATGGGAGCGTGAATTTCATCCGTCACGGCACCAAAAAAGCGAGAATCGATAATTTGGTTGGTTTTGCGAGTGTGCTTTTTTTTCTCGGAACGAGGGATGCTTTGAGGGGAACATTCTAACCATCAACCAGAAAACAAGAAAAAAATGAAGAAAAAACTGTTTTCCACCTGTTTTCCCTCGAGAGTCAAAGTTGGCTCCCCTTTAAAGAAAAATGCCATTAAAGAATTCGACGAGACATCGCGACGCTGAATACTAGCGGAAATGAAAAGCGATAAATTTTATGTCATTTGTGTTGTCTCGGGGTTGGGTTTTGGTGGTGTGTGGGGATTTGTTATCGTCACTTGGTGGAAAGGAGGAAACCAGAAAGCACGGTTTGTTTTGGGACTGATAGAACTGCAGACGACTTGACTGTGACTGTGGTTGAGGAACTGATAGTGTTAACGACCCCCCTCTTAATGCAGGATCATCAGTGGCGTTTGGCTGGAAATGAGCGTTTGGTTATCTGGGGAAATAAATTGCTTGAAAAATTTGGGTGATAAATTCAAGCCAAAAAATGGGAGACAACTTCCTTATGATTTAGGTGAAACGAAAAAGTTTAAAGTAAATAATTTGTTGGAAAAACTAAACTCACATTAAAAATTAAAAAAAAAAGCCTAAACTCATACTCTTAAAAAAATAGGAAAACTTTGATTTTCGATTTATTTTTATCGGTTTTTACGTTCTTTCAAACAAACGCAGTTCTTTTGATTACTGTCCAGACTCGATTATCCGAAGGCTTGGGCAAAATTTCACTTCGTATAATCTAAACTTTTTATAATCAAATCACGTATATTTTTTTCTTTTTATTATTTTTGATTGTTGAGCTTTAATATGACCCCAACACTACTCAAAGTGACTTAGAATTTTTAAATCCAAAATGGCGATGATGAAATATTGAAAAAAAGCATTTTTTATTTTAATAGGCAATCAACCATTCAAATTTGACTTAAATGGGTTCGTAGAACTCGAATTCGATGTTGAAAGTAAAAAAATCTAAAAATACGAAAAAAAAAGTTTTTTTTGTGATTCGATTATCCAAAGTTCCATACATCAGATAATCGATACTTCGGATCATCGAGTCTGGACTGTATTTCAAAGAAATTTTTTTTGTTAGTTTTTGCTTTCTTTTAATTATGAGTAAATTGAGTTCTAAGTAATAATTTATACCAGGTTTACCAATTTTTTAAATCAGCTCTATTAAACAAACAAAATTGTAACATTATTTCAAACATTACTACCTTGTTCATTAAATTATGAAAGAGGATTTTGTATATTTAATCCTGTAAATTTTTGATTTTTCCTGTGTATTTTTAAAAACCTGAGCAGTAATTTGAAAATAACCTGTTTTTTTAAATGATCTTCTGCATTCTTTTTAGCTTGACCAGCTTAACTTTTTTTTATAATAAAATATTTCTTTTAGTTTAAGCAAGCTGAAAAAAAATTCTGAGGGATCTTTCAAACATGAGATATTCTACATAATAGAATGGCTTTCAACGACCAATTTCTATGAATTTTAAAGCATGAAATGTTCTAAAATAGTAGTTTATGCAACAAGTTGCAAAAGATGATTTTTCAAAACGAGTCGTACATTCATCCAACGAGGTTCACCGAGTTAGATAAATACGAAGAGTGCTGAAAAAATCAAGTTTTGCGACAAGTTCCATACAATTCCGATAATCACCCATTGAGTGAAATTTTAAGTCAAATTTTCATGTATTTTGTCAATAAATCGTTCAAATAAAAAAAAGTTACTTTTCGAAACAAGTGCTGAAAAGTTCAACTTTTCAGCACCCAATTCAGTGCTGAAAAGTTGAATTTTTCAGCATTTATTTTGAAAAGTGTTGCTATTCGATTCTGTTATTTTTGGTACAGAAAAGTAGACTATTTCGTCGTCCATGAATGACAGGAAACGTAAGTAGTTTCACGATGGAATCGCAAAAAAAAAATTAAGAAGATGATATTCATTTATATATGTTATTTGTTGCATTGACACGAATGTTACCAGTAATTAAACAATTCACTTTAATTTATTTGAAAAAAAATTGAGCAATTCTCTACCAAAACCGGAAATGGATTTTATTTGTATTTTTGATTTGGCTCAAACTTTGTGGGGCCTTCCTATGACCAAAGAAGCCATTTTGCATCATTAGTTTGTCCATATAAATTTCCATACAAATTTGGCAGCTGTTCATACAAAAATGGTACGTATATATTCGAAAATCTGTAACTTTTGAAGGAATTTTTTGATCAATTTGGTGTCTTCGGCAAAGTTGTAGGTATTGTTAAGGACTATTTAGAAAAAAAATAGGTACACGGAAAAAAAATTTCCCGATTTTTTAATAACTTTTTTTTCACAAAAACTCAAATTCCCAAAATACGTATTTTTTGATTTTCGAGATTTTTTTATATGTTTTAGGGGACAAAAATCCGCAACTTTTGAGCTATAGAGAAACATGGTCAAAAAATCTGCCGCCGAGTTATGATTTTTTGAAAAACTGGTGATTTTGGAAAAAATCGAAATTTCATACATAAATTTTTTGACCTCATTTTTATGCAAAATTGAATTTGCAATCGAAAAGTACTTTACAGATTTTTGATAAAGGGCTCCGTTTTCAAGATATAGCCACCGAAAGTTTGATTTCAGCGAAATATTTGCAGTTTTCGATTTTTAAAAATAGTGACCATGAGTGACCATTTCTAAAAATATTTTTGAAAAGTTCAGAAAATTTGCTATAAAATTGTCTAAGAGACATTGAAGATTGGACCTCTGGTTGTTGAGATACAGCGGCTTAAAGAAAAAGAAACACAAAAATTGAAGTTTTCTGAGTCTCACCCAAACAGCCCACCATTTTCTAATGACGATATCTCAGCAATTAATGGTCCGATTTTCAATGTTAATACATGAAACATTCGTGAAATTTTTCGATCTTTTCGAAAAAAATATTTTGAAAAAAATTAAATCAATACTAGCATTTTTAATGGGCATAATATTCAAAGTTTGGCCCTTTTAAAATGTTAGTCTTGATTTAATTTTTTTCAAAATATTTTTTTCGAAAAGATCGGAAAATTTCACGAATTTTTCATGTATTAACATTGAAAATCGGACCATTAATTGCTGAGATATCGTCATTAGAAAATGGTGGGCTGTTTGGGTGAGACTTAGAAAACTTCAATTTTTGTGTTTCTTTTTCTTTAAGCCGCTGTATCTCAGCAACCAGAGGTCCAATCTTCAATGTCTTTTAGACAATTTTATAGCAAATTTTCTGAACTTTCAAAAAAATATTTTAGAAATGGTCACTCATGGTCACTATTTTAAAAATTGAAAAACTGCAAATATTTCGCTAAAATCAAACTTTCGTTGGCTATATCTTGAAAACGGAGCCTTTATCAAAAATCTGTAAAGTACTTTTCGATTGCAAATTCAATTTTGCATTAAAAATGAGGTCAAAAATTTTATGTAAGAAATTTCGATTTTTTCCAAAATCACCAGTTTTTCAAAAATTATAACTCGGCGGCAGATTTTGACCATGTTCTCTATAGCTCAAAAGTTGCGGATTTTGTCCTAAAACATATAAAAAATCTCGAAAATCAAAAATACGTATTTTGGGAATTTGAGTTTTTGTGAAAAAAGTTAATAAAAATCGGGAAATTTTTTTCCGTGTACCTATTTTTTCTAAATAGTCCTTAACAATACCTACAACTTTGCCGAAGACACCAAATTGATCAAAAATTCCTTCAAAAGTTACAGATTTTCGAATATTTACGTACCATTTTTGTATGAACAGCTGCCAAATTTGTATGGAAATTTATATGGACAAACTAATGATGCAAAATGGCTTCTTTGGTCATAGGGAAGGCCCCCACAAAGTTTGAGCCAAATAAAAAAATACAAAAAATAAAAATGGTCGAAATCGGCCGGTTTTGTAGAGAATTGCTCAATTGTAGTTGTTGCATTTTTTCAACATAACCAGTACTTAAAAAATAGCAAGAAATATGAAAACCGAATTAATTTCCAAGAGTTTTATATTTTTTCGAACATGCGAAATTTTGGAAATTTTAAATAAATTGATTCTTCAACAAATAATTTCTACGATTTTTTGCGTTCTTTAAAAATTACCAGTTTTTTGAACTACTAATGAAAATAATGTTTTTTTTTGTTTTTTAATAAGTTATTTATATTTTAAACATAATTTCAAGGAGTTTTTTTCTTGTTTTAAACATGAGCAGTTCTTTGATCTATTCAAAGAGAAGGTTTTTATTTATTTTTGATTGTTTTAGCATTGAAGAATGAAAAAAATTAGAAGTTTGTAAAAAAAAATATTTTTTTCATTAATGGTTAGCATCCTTTTAATTAATTCTGTATTTTTTCAAATGTAAGAAGTTCCTCCGCTCAAAGTTAATGAGTTTTCCGAAAAAAATCCGTGAGTTTTGCGTTAATTTAACATTGCCAATTTCTTAATGAATGATCAGCAGTTGATTGCAAAATAATTGAGATTTCAAATTAAAACAATAATTTTTCCAACAAATCAATTATTTCATGCGAAAACAACATGCTTTGAGAATCTTTTGAGACTGTTTGTTTACAAACATGTGAGAATAGTTTTTTCTGTGGAGTTTTGCATTCATTCATTCAAACATGACAATTTAATGAAAAAAAAAAAAGAATTCGAAAAATGATTAAAAGTTTATTGAATAATGAAATAAATCAATCAAGTTTGTTTCAGATAAATGTTTCAAACATTTTAGCTGTTTTATGTTTAAACAAAAGCAGATAATATCTTGCAAATTATCTTGCATTATTAAAAAAATGCTTATGATTTCATTGATTTTTTTTTGTACAGGACAGTATCGAAAAAGATTACGACACACGAAATTGGGTCTCAAAGTGAACAAATGATTATTTTATATTTTTATTTTTTTAAAGCAGCCGGAGCTGGACAATTATCACACATACATGACAAAATCCAGTCTGCAACCCGCTAAAATCACCATCTCCATGCGAATGCGAATGCGAATTTCCCAAATAACACATGTTTTGAGGCAAATTTTTAGTTTTCTTTAAAAAAAAAGAAAAATAAATATAATTTTTTACCTAAATTGAAAAATGAAAAAAATTTAGTAACAAAATTAAATTTATTCTATTTATAAATTAACTTGAAATTGGAATTTAATAACCAGATTAATTTTATTGGATATGACCACGAAATAAAATACTGCTGAAAAAGGTCCCACTTTGCATGACCATAAAAGTTCAGCAGTGTTTTCGAAAAATTGCTGGGAATCACGATGTGTGTCTAATTTCCAAGCCAATCTGGATTTGTTCAAGATGCTTTCAACAGAAGTCAAAAATATTCATTCTTTAATTTTTTTTGACTCGTTTTCAAGTTTTGTACTATTTGTTGAAACAGCCCTTTAAAAATAAATAATGAAATCAATCATAAATAGGTACACTTTTAAGTTCCTAGCAATCTTTTCCAAATAATTCACAAAAAAATCAACTCAAAATGGAATCGATGTTGCCAAATTTAGAAAATCCTTTTCTCTTTCCAATCTTAAATTTTTATTGTTTCTACAAATCGAAACAGAAAAAGCCCCACCAGAAATAAAAGGGAAAATTTAATTGAAGTATGTGTTCTGCCAAGCCCATCGATGGCTTTCCCACATTCCCAATGAAATATCTCCCCCTCAACTTTTCTTCGCTCCGCAAGGACCAAAGCTTTTCCAACAAGAAAGACTTTTTTCCCGAACGCAGTCCAAGCGCATCGGCCAGAAACGTTTCAGAAAAGGGACTTCTGTGAGCAAGGGAAGAAAAAAAAAAACAACACAAGAATGCAAGCGCCGAGCTCTGTTTGATTTCAATCATACTCTGCCTGCTTGCTAGAATTCGATTGATCATTGCCACCGGAGCACAGAGCGAGAGAACACCGGGGAACGGGTTTTCATGCTTGACCGGGGAAAGGAGGTCAATCGGTTGGAAATTCGGTTTCGTGATTTCAAACGGAAGGGTGGAGGGTTGGGGAAGTGGAAATTGTTGTTAATGGGCAATGGCCAAGGAGAAGGAGCAAAAGAAAAGCTTTTTGTGAGGCTTGAGCGATGGGATGGAAATGGGAAATGCTGGAAGTTTTCCTTGGAAGTGCATCGACCCGGAACGTTTATTTGTTTCGAGTGAAATGCGGTTGGCCATTTTAATTGGAGCCCATGGGTCATCAATATTCATTGCTGGATTATTGGTTCCGGGAAACTTCTCCATCCATTAGGAGTCGATCGGTTGGCCTTTGTTGAAAGTCATGAGAAGTAGGACTTTTTATACTCGATTCAACATTTAAAAACAATTTCCTAAACTAGAAGGAATCACAAACGTAACTAGAAAGCTACAAAAAAAACAAATTTTACAAATTTGAACAAAAAAAACAAATTTAAAAAAAAATTTCAAAAACTATACAAATTTGAAAAAAGATGAAAAAAATATAATTTTAAAACAAATTTACAAATTTAAAGAAAAATTGCAAATTTCAAACAAAAAATCACAAATCTTAAAAAAAAATCACAAATTCGATTTTTTTGTAAAAACCTTACAAATTTGAAGAAAATACAAATAAAAAATAAGTAAATTTGAAACAAATTAAAAAAAATTGCAAAAAAAAAATAATGAAAAAACACCAATTAAAAACAATTTTTGAAAACCTTACAAATTTTAAAAAAATATAAATTGAAAAAAAGTAAATTTAAAACAAAATGACAAATAAAAAAAGTAGCAAAAAGTGTTTTATAAATAAAAAAAACTGTTTTATTTTTTTTAATTTTGTTTTGTAATTTAAAAGAAAATATTTTTTTAAACATATTTGTGAATTTCAAAACATTTTACAAATTTTAAAACAATAAAAAAATTTAAAATAAAATAAATAAAAATTTTAAAATATTTTGAATTTTTTTTAGATATTTAAACAAAATTTATAAGTATTTTACAAAATATAAAACATTTAATAATTTTTTTCACAAACTTAATTGTTTTCAAAAATTTCAATTTTTTGTAATAAAATTTTAAAAATTTTACAAATTTTAAATCAATTATTTTTTTTTAATTTACATTTTTCTACCATTTTACAATTTTGTTTACCATTTTCAAACATTCTATCCATTCTATAAACTATTGATCATTTTGCAAATATTGAAATATTTTTCAATTTTATAAACATCTAACAAGTTTTTAAACAATTTATAGATTTTTAAACATTTGTTTTACAAAATTTTTATCCATTTTACAAATCAATTTTACAAATTACCAAACATTTTACAAATCATCAAAATCAAAAAAAAAATCATCCAACATTTTAAAAATCTTTAAACAATTTAAAAAATTTCTCAAATTTTACAACATTTCGCAAATTTTTTAAATTTTCTCAAATTTTAAATTTTTTTTTCAAATTTTACATTTTTTTTCAAATTTTACAATTTTATTCAAATTTTACAAATTTTCTCAAATTATAGAAAATTTTACAAATTTAGCAAATTTTACAAATTTTACAAATTTTAGCAAATTTTAGCAAATTTTATCAAATTTAACAAATTTAAGCAAATTTAAGCAAATTTAAGCAAATTTTAGCAAATTTTAGCAATTTAAAGCAATTTTAGCAGATTTTAGCAACTTTTAGCAAATTATAGCAAATTTTAGCAAATTTTAGCACATTTTAGCACGTTTTAGCAAATTTTACAAAATTTACAAAGTTTGGCAAATTTTACAAATTTTACCAAATTGTAGCAAATTTTTGCCCATTTTAGCAAATTTCACAAATTTTACATATTTTATCAAATTTAACGAGATCTGGAAAAACACTTCTCCCCTTGCCCTAGAATTGGCTCCGTCAGAATCTTCAACGGCAAGCAAACTTCCAGTTTCCAGTCTTTTTATTTGCAGTAAGTTTTAGCAAATTTTACAAATTTTAGCAAATTTTACAAATTTTAGCAAATTTTACAAATTTTAGCAAATTTTAGCAAATTTTAGCAAATTTTACCAATTTTAGCAAATTTTAGCAATTTTTTGCAAATTTTAGCAAATTTTAGCAAATTTTAGCAAATTTTAGCTAATTTTAGCTAATTTTAGCTAATTTTAGCACATTGTAGCAAATTTCACAAATTTTACATATTTTATCAAATTTAACGAATTCTAGCAAATTTTACAAATTTTGACTTATTTTTTATAGTTTTGGCAGACATGAATTAGTGTGTTTAGAATTTTTTTTCAATTTTGTACAAATTTTACAAATTTTAGCAAATTTTACAAATTTTAGCAAATTTGACAAATATAAGCAAATTTTAGCAAATTTTTGCAATACCAAATTTTAGCAAATTTTTGCCCATTTTAGCAAATTTTACAAATTTTACATATTTTATCAAATTTAACGAGATCTGGAAAAAACACTTCTCCCCTTGCCCTAGGATTGGCTCCGTCAGAATTTTCAACGGCAAGCAAGCTTCCAGTTTTCAAGTCTTTTTATTTGCAGTGAGTTTTAGCAAATTTTACAAATTTTAGCAAATTTTAGCAAATTTTACCAATTTTAGCAAATTTTAGCGAATTTTAGCAATTTTTTTGCAAATTTTAGTAAATTTTAGAAATTTTTTGCCAACTTTAGCAAATTTTAGCAAATTTTAGCCCATTGTAGCAAATTTCACAAATTTTACATATTTTATCAAATTTAACGAATTTTAGCAAATTTTACAAATTTTAGCAAATTTTGACTTATTTTTCATAGTTTTGGTAGACATGAATAAGTGTGTTTAGAATATTTTTTTAAATTTGGTAATGTTATACATAGGAAATATTCGAAAATGACTTTAAATGCACAAATTTTCCCAAGCATTTCCATCACATTTTCCTTATCAACCACGACAGGATCAAGACAAACCACAATGAAAACCGTAACGTGTTCCCCCACCAACAACCCCTCGCTCTCTCAAAAAGACAAACCGCAATTCAGGTGACGCCGACGGAGCACAGAAAACACTTCCTTAACTAGTAGATGATATTCGGCGTCACCGCCCGGAGTTTTTCCAACCCACAAAGAGACTTTTTTGCCCCGCCAGAATCTCGTTCCCCCCTGCTGACTGTCGTCAGGACGATGCTCCCCAGAAGAAGAACCGGCAGTGACAGCTGGAAATCACCACTCCAGTTTTCCTACCTCGGATGCTTCTAACCTTTAAATAAACATGTACGGGAACTCATGCATGATGCTGTTGTTTTAGAGGGTTTTCCTGCTTTTCATTTCTGCTTTTCTCTCAGTTTTCCTTTACAACGATGACGGATGTCACAACAAACCGGGTAACCTTTCGCCACCAAACGCTGGTTGCTCTCACCTTGCACTTGGTGAAATTCTAGCTTTGAATGAGCATTTCTCACGGGTGTACCGTTTTCAGTCCCCTCCCCCTTCCGATTCGGGGTAGCTGGTGGAAAAACTGCATACCACATCAAAGGGACCAGCACAAGCCGGAAAATGGCGAGGATTTCATTTCCGGACTGTGAGGGAGATTTGCCGTCAGCGTCGTTCACCGACAGACCTCGAGATTCTCGTTAGTCGACATACTTCAATGTTTTGAAATGAAATGATTAGTCTTCTTCGCTTCAGATAGAAGAGATTTGTCATAAATCGATGTTTTTAAGTTTCAATCGATTTTTTAATTAAAAAAAATACTAAAAAGATTGAGTAACTACGATAGTGAGAGAGTGGGAGAAGGATTCAGTAAGTGAGTGAGTAAGTGAGTGAGAGAGCAAGTAGTTCTGAGAATAAAGGACTGACTGAATGAGTGAGTGAAAAATTGAGTGAGTGAGTTAGTGAGAGAGTGAGTGAGTGAGTGAGTTAGTGAGTGAGTGAGTGAGTGAGCGAGTGAGTGTGGGAGTGAGTGAGTGAGTAAGTGAGGATTCAGTAAGTGAGTGAGTTAGTGAGTTTGAGAGCCAGTAGTTCAAAGAATAAGAGACTGACTTAATGAGTTAGTGAGTGAGTGAGTGAGTGAGTGAATGAGTGAGTAAGTGAGTGAGTGAGTAAGAGAGAGTTTGTGACTGAGATAGTAATTGAGTGAGTTAGTGAGTGAGTGAGTGAGTGAGAGAGAGAGTGGATATGCATTTGATTCAGTATGTAAAATTGATAGGGAGTGAGTCAATTAGTAAATGAGTGATAGTATTCACACATGCGAGTGATCGAATTATACATTGAGTTAGTAATTTTGTGAGTGATTTTTGCATTTTTTTTCTTCTTATTCTTTTTTTATTGTTAAAAATCAGTTGAAAACTCATTTTCATTAAGTTTCATTTTTGGGAAATTTTCAGAAATTTTCGCTTATTTGGCAAAATATTCTGAAAGTTTTCTAAAATAAGCAAAAAATTATTAGCAAAAAAAAAACAAATATCTTTAAAACGTAAAGAAATTGTATATGAACTCATTTTGTTCAATTCAAACGCAACAATTAATCATACGTGAATCAATAGTAAAAATTCAGTATATTTCTTTACTTTAAAACAAGAAAATGGTTTTAAACACCCTCAGCACTATTTAGGGAATCAAATAATTGTCTTTCCTTAGGCAAACAGAGGACTTCTAAAACAAAACAGCAAGGTGTGAGATCTGCAAAAACACTTCTCCCCTAGCCCTAGATTTGGCTCCGTCAGAATCTTCAACGGCAAGCAAGCTTCCAGCTTGCAAGTCTTTTTATTTGCAGTGAGGTGGCAAAAACAAGGGGGGTTTGCTGGAGAATGAGAACGCATTTGTGGAAAGTTTCTAAATAAACTTCCAACACTTTATGCATCGTCAGCAGAAGTTTTCACTTTCTGTTTTAGAAACCCGATGAAAAAGTTTTGAAATAATTAGAACAAAATATTTTTGAACAAGCTGACAGATTAACCCGAGCAGACGGAAATAACTTGGGAATAACATTTTTTGATATTTGAAAATAGGGCGACCAATTTTCCCGGGTTTTGTATTTCCCGGGACACGGGAAAAATATTTTCCCGGAATATTTTTGAAACAGACATGAAATCAAAGATTTTTATTATATTTGTCTTGTTTTTCAAGCTTAAAATCATAGAATTACTCAATACTACTTATAAGTGATAAATTACACTTCAATCTTAATAAGGACAGCAGTTTTTAGATAGGTCAAATTAAATTAGTCTCTTATTTAATATATTTATCCCTTTATTTAAATATTTCTTAGAAAATAATTTAAAAAAAAAAAACAAGAAACGACAACAAATTAAATTATAGATTAGTTTAGAACATCATGTTTAATATAAAACATATTGTCAAATTAAATATATTTTTTTTTCAAATTTAAAATCATTACTATAAGTAAATATAAATTAAATAACACTCAGTCTGTGTGAAAATATATTAAATTATAAAGAAAATATTTTAAGCGCTAGGTGTTTTGCGTATCTGTAAACTAAAATTTAAAAAAAAATCGCTAATATTCCAAATTTATGCTGACACATGAAAAAAATGATGCTTTAAAATTCTAACCGATTAATAAGAATTCAATTGTTCATTTATTTCCGAAACCAAATCTCAATTTCCATATAAAAATTTAGATTGTTTTCAATTTCAGGGATTCCCGGGACAAAATACAAAAAAATCCAGGATTCGGCAATTCCCGGTTTTCGAAAAATATCCGGAAAATCCCGGGATGGACGCACTCTTTGTAAATACTAGGCCAATAAAATTTTATGTTATTTATAACAAGATTTGTTATTCGTCGTTATGATTTTTTTGTTATGGGATTGTTATTTTAATAACAGACTAATATTTTTTTAAGTTATTCTTTGAACAAATCTTTGTTTTTTTTTTTGTTATTTTAACAATTAATCCTATCATCCTACTAACAGTTGGAGTTATTCTTCCATAACAAAAAATGTTATTCCAAAGTTGTTATTTTTGTTATGATAACATAAACTGTTATTAAACCCTTATGCAAACATGGATTTTTCAAGAAGATTCCATAGCACTTTAAGTTATTTTAACAGTATTTGTTATTGAAATGTTATTATCGTCTGCCCGGGAAGCCATAATATTTATAAAAAAATTCTGTGTAAAAATCTAAATATCTTTAAAAAATCATGATCTATCACAAAAGTTGGAATTTTCTGCTCGGGTCATCCCAGTCGGGAAAAACCAGGAAAAACAACTCACAGTGGAGGCCTGTGTTGTGTAGTTTATTTTTGCCCGTTCCGTTCGGTGCATTTCATTTGCACGAAGCTGCAGACACAGGGACAGCGCTTTTGTTTTGTGGGAAAAATTTAGAAAATTTATTTAGCTCGTTTTGTGGCCGGCTTTCAGTTTCTATTCAGAACTTTTAAGGCTGAAGCCTCCGGATTATGTGGCGGCGGAAAACGAGTTGCAGGTTGGGGCTGTATTTGCAAAACTTGAAACGGTGGGAAAATAAGTCTGGGTGTGGTAAACAAACGGGACAAGTTTTTCGTCTAGTTTTGGGACAGGACTGAGAGATAGTGGAAGCTTGTATAAGATGGGATTTTCAGATGTTGGTGGATTAACAATTTGACAAGATTTTGCCTTTAGGACGAATATGAATTGCAGATTTGACCCTAAAAGTCGCAATTTTGAATTGTTGATCGAAGAATATTTCACCAACAAAACTATTCACTATTCAAAAAATACTGTCAAAATGGCAATTTTCATTAGCAGTTTCAAAAACCACGAATTTTGATACCCATATTGCCCATAGTCGTATGGTTCGATAGATGTCCCCCCGGAAGAACCTTCCGCCAGGGCACTGGCCACTCTGAGTGTGGCCAATTTGGTCCCATCCCCATTGCCCCAAATCATTTCGGTATTCCAGTGACCGTCCTGACAATCTTCATTAGAAAGAAACTCTTCCCAAGTTGGTGCATAAACCGTGCCTTTCAACGTATTCCACGCAACATAAAACTGTTGCGTTGCAGACATCATCTCTACTTGGGACGTAAGATTCAAGTACCTCCTAGAATGTCACGTCGAAGGCATGCGATGGCAACGCGACTTTTTTCGTTTTTCAGGATTGTCACTCGAATTCATCAGTTGTGTTGGACCTTGGGTAGACGAAAAGTAAAGTCAGCGCGTCTGGTCAATTCGAGAATCTCCCATCCTGGTGCTCGCAGCTGCGTAATCCGAAAGTATACCCGCTGGACGAGCTGATCGGCTCTTTCGATTAGTGACATGTAGGCTGCCACTGATCTCGCAGCGGCATTTTGCCTTTGTGACTGGAAGCTTTGTCTTCTGTTTCCTCGCCTGGCCCGGTATTAGTTCTGTTCTGGTTCTCGAGCGCGCCTTGTTAGCGGCGTTGTTGACTTCGTTGTTGTCGAAAGAACTGTGCTAATCCTTGAACGCCGTGGGTGGGTTGGCGATGGTTTTGTGAAGCGACCTGAGGTGATCCTCGAGTGTCTTGACGGGTTGCTGTGTGGGGCAGTTTGTTCTGCGCCTCTGGCTACAGCACGACTGTTGCAGTTTTCCGCCAGCAAACTAATCCTAAAATTTCTCCA
The DNA here is from genome assembly GCF_015732765.1 of Culex quinquefasciatus. NCBI lineage: Eukaryota > Metazoa > Arthropoda > Insecta > Diptera > Culicidae > Culex > Culex quinquefasciatus. Next base: position 17,246,051 of record NC_051862.1, on the reverse strand, counting down.
CAGCTGCTGCAACGTTTCACGCTCCTCCGCGTAACAGGCCGTGTTCTTTTTCGATCCGTGACTTGAAGATTGGGTTGTATTGGGCTGAGGAAATTTAAGTTTGTTTTTAATTAACATCATTCTTTTATTTATTTATTTTTTCAATTTCAGTCACTCAGTAATTCATGCAAAATGCTTTTAAAATTTTGTGAAAAAAATCTCATTTGGTATTTATTCAAAAGAATGCAGAGTGAAATTTAAAGGGATATCACGGCGTGGCTGGAACAAACAATTATAAACCGAGATACTCGATCGGAAATTTTCTACATAGAAAGATGTTTTTTACCGGCCTGAATCAGAATCTATAAATATGAAAATATTCTATCGGTGAAAGTTAGCGTTTTTCACAATTCTAAGGTTTTTATTTTTGGTACGGATTTTTAATTGATCTGGCCGTATAGGTGAATCGATATATATTTTATGTAACAAATTTGTAGAGAAATCTCTCACCTTTAAAACATTATTGTTTGATTGTTTTTTGTAGGTTTTAAGTTGTACTAACGGTAAGTGTCAAGGATTTGCAGTGGATTTGCAGGGGGAAGTGTCATAGTTTGCAGTTAAGTATTTTTTCAAACTAGTGAAAGTTTACCATTTTATTGCGTTGCAACGTCACAAAACAGGGACAGTTGTTTAAGCCAACAGAAAACTAAACATTCAATCATTTTGGTATTTCGGATGCTTTTAGCACTTAGAAAGAACTTTCAAATGCAACCTGGAGTGACTAAATTGGTTGTCTAGATCTAAAGTTACAACAGGTTAAAGTTTGCGTTGCAACTTCATGAAATTTTAAATTATGTTGGAGCAATTCTCTGAGATTTCGGTCATTCGATTTTTTTTATATGTTTTAGGAGACATCAAATCGTCGCCATCGTGCTAACTTGTCGTACGTGCATTTTGGGCCAAATTGAGTTAAGAACGCCATTTTGTGCAGCTCACAATGCCTCACCTTTTGACCATCACAGATCCCTAAAATTCGATTTCAATCCTGAGATATTCAACAAAAACCGAAAAAACTCCGTGCATTTTTGTCACTTTACATATGAAAGTAGTTTCAATCTTGTCGTGCTATCTTGTCACTCCATTAAAATTGATGTAAGTGCGACAAAAGGCCAAAGGGATTTCAGGCCAGGAAAGTCAGGATGCGTTTGTCGCACGTACAAGCTAGACTACCGTAAACATTTGTAATTATAACTCGGGACTCCAGCAACCAACTTCAACCAAACTTCGGAACAATGCACAGAATGGTCAGCCAAACAAAAAGTGTTTGTTATTGTTTACATTGCGTGCTCTAGTTTTCGTTTATTCAAGGTCAAACATTAAAACGCGTTTTTCTCGGAACGTCGAAATGGCGGGTGCAACAAGATAGCACGACGACGTCGAAATGCCAACTTTTCAGAATTTCCAGGTTGTGCAAAAAATCTTTGACCGAGTTATAAATTTTTTAATCAATACTGATTTTAAAAAAAATCGAAATATTGGTTGCAAAATTTTTCATTTTTCGATGTAAAATTGAATTTGCAATCAAAAATTACTTTCAAGAAATTTTGATAAAGTGCACCGTTTTCAAGTTATATCAGGGGTGCTCAAAGTTTTTGAATGTCGGGCCAAATTTGAAACTCACATTAGCTTGCGGGCCATATGATAAAAAAAAGAGTTTTTTTCAATTTTAATCTATAAAACTATAAAAAACAACAAAATATTAGAAAACATAAAAAATAAACAGTTATGTACAAAAAATCCTCCAATCAATTGGTTAAATTTTATTTAAATCTAGAGTAAATTTTCAAAACAACCTATGCAGAAAGGACCTTTTGAAAATATAATCCAGAAATCGAAAAATCAAAAAAAAATATACCAGCAAAAATATTATTCATCTACTTTCATTTCTTAAAGATGAGTCAAAGGGCCATTTTACATGATCATTAAAAATGGGTCCGCGGGTCACGTTTAGCCCGCGAGCCATACTTTGGTCTTTGGTTACCCCTGAGTTATAGCCTTTTTCAGGTTACATTTTTTTAAAAAATAGACGATTTGAAAACAGGTAAATTGATGTTTTTTAAAGTTTCACCTAACATCTCAAAAAGGCGTGGCCCTTTTGAATTTTTTTCCTACAGCTTTGCCGAAGACACCAAATCGATTACAAAATTCCTTCAAAAGATACAGAGTTTTGAATTTTCATATATCATTTTGGTATGGACAGCTGCCAAATTTGTATGGAAAATTTTATGGACAAACTAATGATGCAAAATGGCGTCTTTGGGCATACCGAAGGCACCAAAAAAGTTTCAGCCGGATTAAAAAAATACAAAAAAATCGAATGACCGAAATCTCAGAGAATTGTTAAAATGAATTTTGCTTGCATTAAAATTAATTATCATTTTTATTTGTTTAATATGTATTGTAAATCAAGATAACAAATAAGCTGAATTCGATATATTATAATATTATTTTAAATGATTCTACTCCAAGGTACAATCTTTTAAGGTATTTTAAGTCAACTTAACGAGCTAATTATAAATACCATGATTATATTTTAAAACCCATTTTTAGACTTCTTTAAACTCCTCACAAAAAACGCCCATCAAGCTCTCCGACAATAATTGAATCAGAGTGGAAAATTGAAGCTTGCTGCACATCAAAAGCCCACTTCGCTGCTGCTCTTTTCAAAGCTTTTTTCCGACGCTTTTCCCTTCTCCTGCTGATGGTTGTCTGTGCAGCTGAGCCCACCTCCAAATCCCCCTTCATACAAATGATCTCCCTTCGCTGTATTGGTGAGAGCAGATGTTTTGGTTCGAAATTTTCGAAAAACCAAAGCAGACTCTCCGGTCAGATGCTGCAGGGATAATCCCCAAACCAGTGAACGCACACACTTCGAAAACCCGACCATCACGTGTTTTCGCGTGCTCCACTTCGGGGGGAGGTCGTCACTCACGGGAAGTGCGCACGTGCAGCCCGAAGTTGACGGCTCGCATGAACTTTCGAAAAGGGCGCTCGTTGGAAGCTCGATTAAAATAGGTGAATTCCTTCGCCGGACCAGCCAGTCGATCTTTGAAACCGCGTGGCGCCAGAACATGAGCGATTCGCGATTTTTTCTCGCTAAACAACACAGCAGTGTGTGTCTTTTTCGGAAAAGCGCATTTTCCTGTCGCTCAGTTGAGTGCGGAGTGGACACTGGTTTGAAAACGGGGTCAGTGGGAAAAAATATGAGGAGCGGAAAGTTGACTTTTTTTGGATAAATTCTAAGCGAAAAGGAAATTCGATTCCTGTTTGGTTTTTCCTCCGATTTGTGTGACTTTCCGGAAAAAGGTCCGTTTTTCCCCATCACGAACGTTGCCCGTGCTCCCTTAAAAGTGGGTGGGAGTGACTAAAGTGGAAAACTTTTCCCGGTGTTGATTTCCCTCCGTTGCTGGCGGAAATAAATGATGTGATTAGTTTCGCCATCCCACGACCCACGCCTGGGACAAGCAAAAACTCGGCAACGTCAAGGTCAACCCCTTCCGGTGCGCTGCTCTCCAAGAAGCCATAAACAATTTTCCTCGTTGCGGGTGAAAAACCGGTGCAGGAAAAACTAGTTTCCGGAAAAGCCCCGTGGTAGTGGTCGCCAGCGAACTTTTTCTCCCCCGGAAAAAAAATAAAAACCGTTGGAAAACAAAAGTTGTGGAAAAACAGGTGGAAAAGTCAGCATCCCCTCGCGCAGACCTACCTAACCCTCTCCTCAGTCGAGAAAGGGTTCGGAAAATTGATTCCGCGAACTGTGCTGCACCTGGTTGGCGCGCGAGAGGTTTTGTTTGAAGCAATCAAAGAGAGATCGAAGTGATTTGAGTTGATTTTTATTTTCCTCGGGAGTCGCACGTGGAAAATCTCTGTGGGTGGGATGTGAAAAATTCAAAAGCAAGGAAGTGCAGAAAAAGAAGAGGTGAAAGCTAAAGGGGTAAATATCTTGCAGAGATTGTAAGATTACAGGGCGGGTGCGAAAAAAAAAGAAAGAAAATATAAAAATAGAAGTTGAGGGTGGGAAAGATTTCTGCTGTGACAAAGCGCGGCAAATCGATGGGAAAGTGCCGATTGTCGCCATTGCTACCGCTGATGGTGTTGAACGTGGGAAGGTGTTATTCAAAGTGAAGCTGCCCTTTAAGGCTTTGCTGTTTGCTGGAGGGAAGAAAAGGTAGGTGTGATAATTGTTTTGATCAAGATGGGATAGTTTGGAGGTTGGTTTGTATTATTCATAGTAGGACATAAACATATTTAATAGTTTCATACTTGGAAAGTAATGATGAAACTGTGAGTTCATCATCATCAAATTTTCCATTTCCAAAGGTTCAGATACGTTTATCAAAATAATGTACCGACATATATTTGTTTGGTGAGGTACTTAATTGTTAAACTTGGTACGTTAGATTTCTTCAAACACTGAATTCATTTACGGGGTTTCACTATATCTCAGGGCTATCTGGAGCCAATTGGTTAACTTATGGACGGCCCTAAACAGCATAGCTGATTTTATGTCAAACTTACTACAATCTTTTTGAGAACTCTTCGATAGGTAATTTTCGTTTGTATGTAGAAATATTTATTCTAAACAATGAACTCAATCTTGTTGTAAAAGATCTGAGTTTAAAGAAAGCATTTGGCTCGATCATTACAAAAATGACCAAAATCCAAGAAAGACAATTATGCTTTTCTGAATAGTGAATCGAGGAAACTTCCTGTGAAATGAATCTGAATTCTGATTTAATGTTTAAGATAAAAAAATCTTTTTGTATTGTTATGAATGTAGTTAATTTGTGTATTGAATTCAACCTGGGTGCTGTCTAGAACCACAATTTAAAAAACAAAAAAATATCCTACTTGACAATGGTTGCTTTTAAAGATTTTCGAGAAAAAAAAAATTAAAAAAAAATGCAAAATACATCATTTATTTATTTTCGAAAAAAAAGCTGCAGAGCTAAAGTGTATCATACTTGAGTTAAATGAGTGTTTATTAGGATGACAAGAAAAAATTAAAACTTTGGAAAATTGTTAGAGATTCCTCCTAGCTCGTTTGTTTTAAAAATGTAACTGTGCCAATTATGAGCCAAATCGGTTAAGGGTTAAGGGTCGCTTTTTATCGTTGAAGTTTGTATGAAAAAAAAACCACATAAATGTATGGGGAAAAGCAAAAATTTCGAAAATTCCGCCAATAGGTGGCGTTAATGTGTCGAATCACGGTCAAGTGTGAGGTTCTAAAGTAAAATTGTATGACAAACAACTATGTCCGAGACAGCAATACGATCCCAGTTAACCCTGACGAGTTATTAACGATTTGAAGCAAGGGTCCTGATTTTCAGTTCAAAGATCAGAAATCACTCACTCATCACCGAACGAATCTTTGCCGACCGGAGCGCGCAACCATTCGCGAGGGAACACAACAGGCTGACGGCCAGCGGCTTTCTCAATCGCATCACTCAGCGAAACAAATACTTCGTGAATTTCTTTTCCTACTCCGTCCGTCAACTTGAGTCACAAACGAATATGCTCAGAGAGGAGAGAGCCAAAAAAAAAAAAAAATACTAACGCAGTGCTCATTTGGCCTGCATTATCACAGTATGCCGTCAATTAGAATTTTACAAGATGGAATTTGCTGTCAAATGTGTCTTTGATGTTGTGTACACAACAAAACTGCAAAATATTATTTATATCATTGTTTGAAAGCAATTTCTTAAATGACCAAAGCAAAGCCGATCACAAACTATTCTCAGTCAACTTTGAGCGACTCAACGAAATCGGTCTCTCTGAATCATTCGCTGTACTACTCGATTGGAATGAAAGGGAGTGCAAAAAGAGAGTATTCGGTAGCGATTGGTTAAGAAGTGCAAACGGTTGGAATACATCAGAGCAGTTTTTCGTCGCTCTTTTTGGAGCAATCAGGACCCTTGAGAAGACGTTTTTGTATGATATGACTTATTTTTAATCAACTTCAACGATAAAATGCGGCCCTTTACCCTTAACCGACTGTGCTCGAAATTTTTACAGTTACTTATTTTTGCTAATCGAATCAAAGTAAGGGGTATCCCTGATGTCGATTTTTTATTGACATTCTAGTGTCTATGCAAAAAAAAAAAAACTAAAATTTCTTAAATTCGTTTATACCATCAAAAATAAGCTTTTATTCAAATATTGTTATTTCTAGATTATTTATTCTCAATTATGCTAATGTACTCCATTCAAACTTTTGGCATCCTTTTCAAAAATTCCCTTAAAACATAGGGAACAATAAAAATAGTGCTAAAAATTAAATATAATTAAAAAAAATTGTGCAATCGATTGCAAATTATTTAGAAAAAATCAAGAATAAGCTTTCGATGTTTTACAAATATTGATTTTTGCCTTCCTCACCTTACTGAGGAAAGGCTATAAAATCACTCGACAAACGAACTTTTTAATTAGACCTCCTAGACCTACCTTCATTTGTACATATCGATTAAGAATCACCAGCTGAGCAAATGTCTGTGTGTTTGGCTGTATGTAGACATGTGTACCAAATCAATGTCACTGGAATATCTCGTCACCGGCTCAACCGATTTTGGCCGGAATGGTTTTAATCGATCCGTCTTAACGTCCCCTAAGTTGCTATTTAAATTCATGCAGTTTTATCATGTACTTAAAAAGTTATGTTAAAAAAACTGTTTCATATTAAATTTAAATTATGGTAAAAAGGGTGTTTTTTTCATGAAACCCTCACATGTTATATATTCTTAGAAACATATGAAAAGACCTTTTATGTGGAGTAAGAATTTTCAAGATCTGACTTACCTATCTTAAATTACAAGCAGTTTAAAAAATGGTCTGAATTCACATACCCTCAACTGGTTGGGTCTGATCGCCACGAAAAAGCCTTGTAGAGGGATGCCATTTCCCTCAAAGGCCGTGTCTGTATTATCTTGACAAAAAGTCTGTAGGTAGTCTGTTTTTTACTCATCACTTATTTTTATTAGGACCTCTTAGGTGCTACGAACGTTAGGGGAGGTCCATAAATGTGTGGACACTTTAAGGGGGTTGGAATCACTATAAATGAGAGGAAGGCACCAACCACCTAAAGGTGAATTAAGTAACGTTTTTATTTTGTTTTAACAAATAAAATTAATTTGGAACAAAGTTAAATTCAGTTGAAATAATTATAAGTTGAACACTCGTTCAAAATTGATTCCAACAAAATATTTTCTTTTTCAAAAAAATGGACAATTGGAAATGGTGCCATTCTGAAGCTATGGTGCATTCGGAAGATTTGTTACAAATAGAAAGGGGCAACTTTTGATTTGATTGAAAATTTGGGTGATTCAAGATTAGGGAGTTTTGAAACATTAATTTTGTTGATTTCTGTTTTTTCTAGAGGTTCAAGTGCCCTCAAAAATAATTTCTATAAATCTTAATCCTGAAAAGTTGCTTCACTGACAAGCCTAACAACTTTCTAAAAGACAAATAAAAAAAAAATCTGCGAGGTTAGAATTTCGAAAAACAATGCAATCGTGAACCACCCTTATTTTTAATCAAGCCAAAAGTTGCTCCTTTTCATTTGCTTCAGAACGTCATCACTTTCGGATTATATTTTTTTCCATTTTTACATTGGCAAAATCAGATTAAACAATAAAAAACCTCAAACCCAAACATTTTGTAACAAAATAAGATTTCTCCACTAAACGCTTTTTAAGGATTCGATATAAATTCATAAACTATTATTTTTTGCGATTTTTTAGCTTGAGAGATGGGGTTGGGTATTAAAGGGTTAAAGTACAATTGAATAAAAATGAGGATTTCACACAATAATTCTTCATTTATTAATTGATTAGGGTGCCCAGATAAAATTACCCTCTGCTGCACAGGCGGAAAACGGTTTTGGGTTATTTTAAGCATCTTTGCAAATTTTCAGCAAAATCCCGTTCTGGATCAGTGTTTGTATTAGTAAATTTATGTAGAGTGAATGCGATTGGGTGAATGTGTTTCACAAAAATAGATCTTTTGACCATATTTTTTTGTTGGGGAGCATTCTTTTATTACGTAACGCAGTTTGTAGGGAGAAGGGCTCATAGGCTGTGTTACGATCCGCCCTTTTGTTTATTTGTATGGAAAGGGGAGGGGTGGTCAAAACTCAAATTTTTGCGTTACGTAATAAAAAACGCTTCCTTAGACAACAGAGTACAGTTAAAGTAACAAGGTTGGTTTCTTTAAAATTTGAGTTAAACATTTTTGCATAGTATACCCAAGAAGAATCTTATATACTGTAAAGTTAAAATCGTTCTAATTTTGACAGGCTCGCGAGCTTGCCATTCTTATCGTTTTGGTTTAATATTTAGTTATTTAATAATTCAGTTTTTATTCGTGATGATCGTCACCAGAGTGAATGACAATATTTTTATAACTTTTTCCAAAATTGCGTAAGTTAAAGTGAAACGTGTTACTATTCAGATGATGCGTATGAAGTTGGGCTGTTAGCCTTTAGGCAGGCAAATGGTTTATGATGTTAAAGTTTTTCGCAATTTTCAAACCCGTGTGTTATAGGAGGTTCTGAAAGGATTCACAGTTGCAGCATTAGTTGGGAAAACTGGAAGTTGCTGATAGATCTTCAAATCGAGGGAGGATCAATGTGACTTTGAAATGTGTGTGTGTGTGGATGTGTGCGAGTGAGTGATTGTGTTTTGTCTTTGTATTTTTCATTTAACAATGCTGTAGTTATTGTATTAATAAAAAAATACTAAATATGCTGATTAATCCCATGACACAAAAAAAAACAAATATTAACTAAGTATGCTTTTTGAATCGGTCGTTTTAATTTAACTTCTAACTCTTACATTTAAATCCAACAAATAAATAATTAATTAAAGTTTACTCCGCATCGCTGTAAGAGTTTAAAATCAAGATTCCAATTATGGGCTAAATCAATTACAACCTCGAATTTCGCTCAAACACATCCAAATTTTAATGAAAATATAAACTACTCTTTACTCTTACAGTCGGTAGCTTGAGTTTAAAAGTAGACATATTAAAACTGTGTGTTAATCAGCATTGCTTTTACCTGAGAAAATAATGGTTCGTTTAGTACAACAGTCAATATAATCATGCACGGCTTCGTCGCGTTGTGTCAGCCGTGGCTTTAAATCGAATATATATAAATCACGCATCTGTAATACTGTACAATCATCTGTATAAGTCTAATAATCAAAAACTAACTCTTCTTGATTCGCCCGCAATACCTTTCGGGGTATATCCTAGGGTTCTACCTCTCCTACTAACATTGAGTCCAAAACCTCCCTACAAACATCTATACCACTAAGGTGACGTAGGGGTCCCTGCGCACTTTAGATAGGTGTTTACTAACATTCCTTCATTTCCCCGAGGATACACGCAGAAAAATGAGGCCTATTTGAATCAACAAATTATTTTGTTGTTTCAAGTTAACGATTTTTTGTTGAAATAAATCTCAAAACCAATTGAAACAACTCTAAATTTAGAGTTGAATTTACTCTGTGTTTTTTGTCAATCCCTTTTGGAAATATTAACAAAATTATTGCGTTGATTCTACCATGAACGACGTTGAATCAACTTTAATGTGTTTTTTGATTTAAATGAAATTAATTGCTATTCACACGTGTTGCTATCTGTCAAAATGTTCAGTTTTCCTGGTTTTGATCCGAGTTTTGCTCAGTGGTGAAGTTCGTTTAATTCGTGCCGTGCGACAATTACGTTCGTTTTATTTGATCCATGTATTACGCATGCCGTGAGCGAAGTTTTACGTGAGAAGTTATTGCGCGGAATTCGGGGTGATTTGATCGCCACCCAACTAAGCCAACTCATCATCGACAAGCGAAAGATGCCACCAAGTTTAGCAGACTTCACAAAATTCCCCAACATATCAACCCTCTACGGAACATGACCGGTAAGCTCTTGTTATTTTACTTCAAATGCCCCGTTTCAATGCTTTTCTCACTGTTGCAGACCTCTGCAGAAAACAACGTGACCTCGACCCACCGGGGACGCCAATGGCAACATGGCCAATTCAACATGGAAGACAATTTCACCAACTCGTTGTTTCATCAGACGGTGGCGGAGGCAAGGACACAAGGTGCGGTTCAGCAGTACTCGGACAGAACAAGGGGCAACACTCAAAGTAGCAGATTTAAATATAATTTTCCAATAAAAATATGCAATTATCGATGAATAATGCCTTTTTTATTTCAATTCGACATTTTGTTAATTCAATTGATAGACTATCCTTATTTTGAAAAAAAATATGGGTTACATCAACAAAAAATCGACGTTGTTTCAACAAAAATCTGATTTGAAAGCGCTTCTGTCAAATTTCGATCAGCAAAGATCTGCTTAGACTCAACAAAATACCACGATTCGAAACAACAAAATTTGCGTGTTGATCCAATGCAAACATTTTGTTGATTATATTCAACAAAATATTTTGTTGAATCAAACCTCGTACAGGCTGATTCTACAAAACATTTTTCTGCGTGTAGCTTGGACCCGGCGTGGACCCCTTATGCCCTGGGCTGTATTACACACTCATCAAAAGATGAAGACATGGTATCTCCCGTGTTGGATTATTGTTCCGGATGAGGGTCTAACACAACCAGACCAAACAGTGGGATAAGCGTTGTGGAGCCTTCCGGTGGTGGGGCGTCCTCCAAATGCTAATGCTAATGCTAATGCTTTGCAAATTTTCAGCAAAATTGGTTAAGATTAATCCATTGATACCCGAGCCTAAAGTTGGTGAAAAAATGATATTCATACAAAAATGACTATTTTAAATCGTTAATAACTTTTCAGGATCAAGTTTTAGAGCTTTGGTATGTTCTTCAAAGTTGTAGATCATTAAATTTCCATTGCATATCTTACTTTTTGGAATATTTGCATGTAAGCAGCGCACTGTTTGGTTTTTCATAATTTTTTTTTTCGATTTTTCCCATACAAACTTCACCTTCGAGTATCAATGGGTAAATGTTGACCGATTTTGCTCATATTTGACCCAGAGTCCTAAAATAGCTCAAGGAACAATATTCAGCTAGTGGAGCGATGTTTTGAGAAAAAGTCCCATAATGGCTATTCCAAACTATAAAATTTTAATAAATTCTCCAAAATTCTGAAGACTTAAGTGAAAAATCAATAAAAAAAAACAATTTGAATAGAAGATAATATTTGAATGCATTGTAGAAACTTAAATCTTTTTTTTTATTCGCACTTTAAGTACACATGATTGTGATATTTTCTGCCATCTCAAACGAAACGAAACTATTGGCACTACGCCCCCCGGGGCATGGCCTTCCTCTAACGTGGGATTTCTGCTCCAGCGCCTCTGACGAGACAGGAGAAACCGGGACCGACGTTTTACTTCACCATCCGATAGAAGCTCAGTGGATAAGGCGGGAATCGAACCCGCGTCTCATAGCATCATCGGGATCGGCAGCCGAAGCCGCTACCCCTGCGCCACGAGACCCACATCTCAAATAACTCACTAAATTTTCCTTCAAATTTCACAATGCAATAATCCGACGAAAAATCCACGCAATCTTTCAATCCAATTTTCAGTCAAGCTGCATTAATCAACCTCGAAAGTTCCGAGGAAGTTTCGCCAACAAATCCAGTCTATCAATTAAATGCCGTGCTTGCTCCGTTCCAAGAAATGGCAATCCGCAGTTCCAAAAAGTCTCTTTTTCCCTCAAGTCAGAGACTTTGCTTCCTTTCCCGGTAAAAGTCAGTGCCTTTAAAGTTCCTTCACCAGACTACACAGAAGAACGCATTCCACGAAAGCAGCGAATTTCGCATTCATTGAATGAGCTTAATTTTTTTTTTGCTCCCGACGTCGTCCACTTCATCGTCTCCATGCAGCTTTCGACTTTTCTTTAAGCTTTTCCCACCCATCAACGAGATTCATCACCGAACCTTCACCGCGCAGTTGGTCGGGGAGGAGGGGTGGTAAATTCCTCTAATCCCCTGCTGAAGCTGCGTACGAAAGATCTGCTTCTTTCGACTGCCAGCTCGGGTACTTGTCTGGAATTTGGCTTCAGCTTGAGCGAATTTGCGAGCTTTCCAGTGGATTTTGCTGCAAGTCGAAAGAAAAACTTGCTCGTCCTGGCGAGATGGTTCTTTCGGTAAATTAAGATTTTCCTGAAGAAGAAGAGGGAGGAAAAAAGTCAGGAAAACCAAGCCAGCAGAGCTCGCGCAATAATTGTGAATGTGTGTGTGTTGTGTACCATTTCCCGCTCCCGGAGTGAGATAGAGAGGAAGAAAGATAAATATATTGCGGAGTTTTGCGGTGGTTTGAACTTTTGGCTCTGGCCTTGCTGGGAGCTTTGGCCACAGCAGGACGCACGCAAAGGTCCTCGGTACTTGAGTCGGGGCATATTGAGTAGAACGGTGGGTTTAACTGAAATTAATATTTGAATAATACAGTTAATCACTAATTGAATCAATTGCACTTTTAAGGACGTTCAGAAGAGTTGTGTGGAAGCGGTGCACATCAACAAGAGTCTAATGCATCTTAATTTTTATTACAACCAATTAAGAATCTAAAAAACTAAGGAAACTGTTGATTTCGAACGCCTCAACCGGAATTTTCAAGCAATATGGCCCCAAGAGCTAGCCTGAAATGTTGAGCTCATTTGTTTAAGGTTTAGTGCTTCGACCATGAAATTAACATTGAACTTCTGAAAATTTACAATGAGAATTTTTCACTTTTAACCTCTTCTTAGAGAAAGTTTTTCAAAACCCTATCAATGTGACGTATTCTTAAGTTTTTTTTAGATTTTGATCCGAGTAACAATTTTGTAGAACACCGCAAAACGCTAGGAATTGAACCCGAAAAGATACAGGATATTTTTTTAAGCATGGAAAAAATATGACGTGCTCTAAAAATTTATCTGTATCTTTCCAGGAATAATTCCTAGAGCTTTGCGATGTCTATAAGAAATCTCAAAATTGAGAAAATTTCATCAGGTATAGGAAAACTTTCTCGAAGAAGAATAGTCAAGGGTGCAACAACTTAACCTTAGACGGTACTGTTGATGCATCCCCTAAGCACTGTACTAAAAAATAATTATAAAGAAGTTAGACTTTTAATTAGTAAAATGGCCCTTTGGTCTGCAAATTATTTTATATTTATTTTTTATTATAAAACTTATGATTTATCCACATTCCTGACTATACGACACAAATATTTGGTTAAAAAATCTATCTCATTGAAACAATATCATAGGTTTCAATGTGATTGAACACAGTTAATTTCGTCAAAATTTCCATCAAACATATTTTGAAATGGATTATGAAACATTCAAATTTGACTTATGTAGAAAACTGGAAAGATAAAAAAATAGTATTTCATATTAATTTGGAAGTCATGACGCGTCATTTTCTTATGGACTGGGCATTTAAACTTGGCCTTAAACATATTTGGATCAATTCGCCGTAATTAAATGCATTCAAATTTATCAATCATCCGGAACATAAACATATTATGCACATAGAAAACTCCCAACTCAGGATAAGATTTCAGGAAAATAAGATTACAAATCTTAGTGACTACCATCTGATGCAGGCAGACCAAAATTTATTGAAATTTAACTGTAGAAAAATCCTTCCTCAACGATTTATCATTATAAGTTGCACTTTATTTATACAGTTTAAGTTTATGTCACCCTTTCCGATTTTTTTTAAATCTTCAAAAATTTCATGACAGTGAATTAAAAGACATTTATTTTTCATTCCCATTAGGCTGGTACAAATTTTATTTAAAGTTTTTGTCTCCCCCTCCTTCAAAGTTGGCCCGAAAAATCAGGGGGCAAAACATATTTATTCAAAAAACTTCATAATTTGGATAGAATTTTAATGCAATCAGCTGAAATTGATTTAAAATGCATTTCCCTGCATTTAGAATCATTTTTAGCATGTCTGGGTTAATTTAAAAACCTTTTGGATTTAAAAAAAATTGATATTTATTATCGAAAAATGTTTTTTTCGCTAAAATTTTGTTTCCGTCAAATCTTACATTTTTGAAAACTTATGATTGCAAAACAACTACACGCGTGTCAAATGCATTTTGAAACACTTTTTCCATGCAAATGTTGACACTATGGCTTGTTATTTAAAAATTTATATTTTTATTTTTATGTTTGTTATGACATGAAAAATGCAGTGAAAAGTTTGTGAATAATATGTTGTTTTTTTTTTAAATATTTTTAACTGAAGAAATTTCATGATTTAAAAAATAAATTCTAATTTTCATTTTCATAATGGCGATATTGTTTAAAAATATCTGAAATATAGTAAATTTCAACTGATAGATGATGCTCATGTAAGTTTCAAATTTGGCCTGCCATTTAAAAACTTTGGACATCCCTGCTTTTAATGCACGATTTTGGAAGAAGTGAAGAACTAAATCAAGCCTGCCCAACGTCCAGCCCGCGGGCCGGATCCGGCCCGTGACGGCTTTTCAAAATAATTCTTTGACTGGCCCTTGAGGCTGTTCATGAAATATTCAATAATTAAATTGAATGTCTGAACTTAAAAAAATGATCGAGATCAAATGTTAATATAAAAAATTAATTAATAACGTTTATTTTTTTTTTGCTTGAGCAGTAACAGGGCTGCGGAGTCGGGTCATATTTCAAGCGACTCCGACTCCGACTCCGACTCCGGCTTTCTGAGTTTAGCCGACTCCGACTCCGACTCCGGCTCCGGCTTTCAGCTTCAACCGACTCCGACTCCGACTCCAACTCCGGCCTACCAACTCTAGCCGACTCCGACTCCGACTCCGACTCCAGCTTTCAACAAATTGTTGGCTCCGACTCCGACTCCACATATTTTTTTTTTCAAAAATTTGTGACTTATAATTATGAAAAAAACGATAAATATGATAATTTAATTACTCTCTAAGTGTCAAATTTTTCTCAAGGAAAATAAGTTCAAATCACTAAACGGGAAAAAAGTTTCTAGGTTACAAGTTTTATACGTTATTAAAACAGAAATTAAAATAAAATCAGTTTTGAAGGCATTTTTAGAAGTATTTTTTAGAAGAATTATGTAAGTAAATAAGAATTTATTTACATAACCTTAAATTTATATTTAATTTATTAAAAACTAATAAATTTAAGTATTTAATTGTTATTTTTTTAAATAAATCATTAAAAGAAATCTAGCCTAAACAATCGATTTACATATTAATTCAATTTGCTCAGAAGCACAGTGACTCTCAAAGTCACCTTGGATTTTTAAATATAATTTCAAACGATTTTTTTAAAGCTCCATAAAGCCGGGTCCGGTGGTTCAGTGGTTAGCGTGGTAGCCTCTCACCCCAGTAAAGCCTGGGTTCAATCCCAGACGGACCCGGTGGCATTTTTCGAGACGAGATTTGCCTGACCACACCTTCTATCGGATGGGGAAGTAAAACGTCGGTCCATTTGCCTGAAAAGAGGTTTTGGGTGACTCACCACACGCCTAGAAATGAGCAGAAACTTGCAACAGAGCCCACAAAAGACCCGGGGGTCATTAAAGTGGATTGCTTTGCTTTTGATTTTGATTAAAGACGTACAAGGACATCACGCCATGGCTGAAGAAGATTATTATTGCAAATCAATGTACCTGAAAAATGTCTTCGTGGAAAGGACGTTAAGTGGTTCTTTTCAAATATCCTTGACTTAAAAAATATTTTACCCAGGATTTTTTATTTATTTAAATTTCAAAATTTTCGATAAATTTTAAAGGAGGCGCGCGATACTTCTTGAATCTTCACCTCAAACGAAGCTTTATGAATGATCGTGCGCCTCTGGTAAAATATTTTCTAGGTCATATTTGCGTGGGACATATACATTATGAAAAAAAAATCTTACCGGTTGAATAAAGATTGGAAAATAAATTAAAATCGTATCATTTTCATTAAACTTTTTTTCTATTATGTCCTTTGGAACAGAAATCTTGACATTCGTTCAACGATAATTTGCAATGATATCAAAATATTTTGCCCAAGGATCGACACTTTCAGATATTAGAAGAGCAATAGTAAACATTAAAATAATCGATATATTTATCGTATTCAATGATAATTTCAAAATAAGTTGCACCTTTTTTTTGATATTTTTTGTCAGTTCCAAATATTTTAAACGTGACACTTTGATTTTTTTGTACTTAGTTATAAACAAAATGCGCATGTTAAGTTCCAAGTAGTAGATCGTATAATCGTTGATTATTTGATGGAAGAGTTATACTCTTAGCGAGTTTTTTTTTTCAGATTTCCAAAAACAGTGATTATTACTCTTATTGTTTTTATGTACCTCGCAACTTTTTTTTCCTGAAAAATGATTTACTTAAAACCTCCAAAACATTCGCTATCGGGGTAAAAATAACTATGTGTGTACTTTTTTTCAGAGTGAACTGGATTAAATTTGGTCAAATTTATATTGAAAAGGTACATAAATATAGGCAAAAGTATGCAGTCAAGAATCAATTGAATATTTCTAACTACAAAACCAATATTGTCTATTATTTTTTAAGTTATGATACTACATACTTGGGTTAGAGAGGATTTAATGGTTATGCTTTAGTGATAATAGCGAAATAAAACAATTAGAGCATTCCAATCACAATAAAAATGCTTCAAAAACATAATGGCATCTGATAAATCTCTTTAAAAAAAAGAAAAAAGTGGCATCGCAGTGCATGCGACTTAAAAAAAATTAAAAATATAAGAAGTTTTGTGAATTAACCTGCATTGTAATATATTATGAACAATAATAAAAATAATATTATTTGTTAAATTTTAGACAACTCCGACTCCGACTCCGACTCCAGGTTATCTAAAATTTTCGGCTCCGACTCCGACTCCGACTCCAGCTCATAAAATTTAGCCGACTCCGACTCCGACTCCGACTCCAGCTGTTCAAGTTTTGACGACTCCGACTCCGACTCCGACTCCGGGTCCCCAAAAAGACCCGACTCCACCGACTCCGGCTCCGACTCCGACTCCGACTCCACAGCCCTGAGCAGTAAAATGTTTTTAATTCAACGTATTGTATGAATTTTGCTATGCATTATTTTTTTTCAAAAAATTCTTTATGTTTGTTTTTTTCCTTATCATTTGTTAATTGATATTTTCAGGACTGAAAATGGCATAAGAAAACAAGATTAT
This sequence comes from Culex quinquefasciatus, assembly GCF_015732765.1. Taxonomy (NCBI): domain Eukaryota; kingdom Metazoa; phylum Arthropoda; class Insecta; order Diptera; family Culicidae; genus Culex; species Culex quinquefasciatus. The sequence goes on along the minus strand of NC_051862.1, from coordinate 17,228,854 downwards.
CCATATTAAAAAACAGTTTTTACTGTGTTTACTTCAAATTGAAGTTCTATTTATTGAGGAAGTTGTTTAAAATTGATTTTCAATTGAATTAATAAGCAAAAGATGATGTATTTCCAGTGAACTTTTAGTGATTTAATACTTTTCAGTGATAAAATTTGTTTTTAAAAAAAATGCATAAAAAAGTAAATTATTTATATTAAAAATAAAGATCGCTGCAAATATTTTTAAAATATAAAAAAATGCTTAAAATGAGTAAAGAAATCAGGGAGCAAAAATTTGTTTTTTCATAAACTTCAATAGTGTGAAGAAATTTGAAGATTTACGAATTGAAAACTATTTAATATATTTTGTAAAATATCTGAATAAAAATGCCAAACAACGTAAAAGTGTTTTGTAATGAAGATTTGAACTCAAATTTCGTTTAATAAATTTTATCATGCTTCATCGATTTTTTAATTTATTGTTCGGATGAGGAAATTAAACATTGAAAAACTGACATCGACCAATCAAATTTCAATGGTTTTTTTTAGTGCATGATATCAGGGTATTTAATTGCAATCGACAAAACCAATGACAATACTATTTTAAACAAAACATTAAAAAAATACATCAAATTAACACATTTTTGAAAGTTAACATTGTGTTTCTTTCTTAGAATCAAAATATATGAATCTTATTTGCAACATTTGTTTACTTTAAAAAGACCTGATTAAAATAATAAAGTGAAAAAAAATGTTTCGAAAATTAATTCCGGCCCGCCACTGCTTCAGAAAAATCATATCTGGCCCGCAAGGCCAAAAGGTTGGGCACCCCTGAACGATATTGTGATATTTTATGATATTTCAACTTCAACAATGAGTTTCAACAACACAACTCTCAGTCAAAGATTTGTTGTAATTTCTAAAGTATGGTCCATTTAGGAGATGTGAAAAGAACCTTAAATATCGAAAATTCCCTTTTTAAATATTGAAATGTTCGAAACAAAAATCACACTTTTGATGATATGCACATTTAAAATCGGCTAAATTTAATATGGAAAATAATCAAAACTATGGATATCCATCTGCTATGAAAGTGGCTTTGGTTATGGACGCTCCCTTGCAAAGTTATTCAAAGAAGTTGTTTAAAAGCAAATTTTAGGCAAAAATAAATTATTTCGCTCGTAGGCTAGCATTAACACCAAAACCTATAATCCTTCGGTTTTCTTTCGATATTTCATGCGATTATTCTTCATTGAACTTCTCAAAATGTACGCAAATCTTAAAAAACATTAACTGAAGGTTGTTTTGGCACATTTGATAAGTTTTAACTATATTTAACTAATGACATAAAATTATTTGGAATAAATATGAGGATTTCATGAAATTATGTTATCTTATAGCTTATCACCAGCAATGAATCAACAAAAAACATGATATTTTTCAAGAAAAGTATTGATTTTCATTCCCCTTTTGCCAAGTTTGTCTACAATGAGACAGCTGAATAACTCTGTATGTTAAGATCGGATCGAGCTCAGCTTTTGGTAAATTTTGAAAATTATAACAGAAAGAATGTTTCATTGCAATGAGTTTAGCATAACAAATGTAACAGGATACTTCATAATACTTTCTAGCTTGAAAACTCTTAAGAATCGTAAAATCTTAAGACATTTAGTGATTTCTTATAGGTTTACATTGAAATATGAAAAGTAAACAAAAAAAGCATTAAACTGTCATAGAATATTAATATTAAAATGTTTAATACATAGTGAACTCTAATTTCACCGTGACTTCTTTCCCTGTCCAATCTTATCAACCACTTGCCGCGCTGGACGTTGATACGTCCGAGAGAGAATAAAAAGTGGGTCTGTCGGTTTGCAGTACAGGACGACTCTCAACGTCCCGGCAAGGACGCATCGCATCCCCCGCGACCTTTTCCCAGCACGCGAAACGGGACCGGACCACGAGGCCAGAAAAATAACAGTTTCGAAAGCGGATTAAGAGCTTTTTTGTGTCATGTCCGTATCGCCTTATACTTTTCGGCAACTATAAGCACTTCTCAAAACACACTGACACAAATACACACAAGCTTCTGGCAGTTTTGGGGGAAAATTTTTACTCTGAAAGCTACATTGTTTGGGGGCGTGGTGGGAAGGCTCGCGAAAAAAACGAACGTTCGACCCCCACACCCGGAATGCACATCATGCCGGCCCCTGAAATGGGTCCCAGGACGGACGGCGGTTTTGCCCAACAAAACCACCGAAAAAGATCCCGCGTCCTAATTTCCTCTGGGTTCAACATTTTGCAGAGAGGATTTTTTTTTATTTATTTTTTTTCATTCTTTGTTTTCTTAATAGGCCCCTTTTTCCACTTCACCAGCGATGCACACGGGTATTTTGGTGGGTTTAAATTTGGGGCTTTTTTCATACTTTGGGTGTTTGAGTTAATGCAGACAGGTTGTAGCACTTTGCAAAAGGATCGGCCACTTTACTAAGAAAATTGTTGAGAAAAGTGAAAAAACGCCATTTTTTTCATTTATGGACCATTTTCAACAGTAACAGCACAACAAAATACAATTTGAAATTAATTACATCTTTTGAATAAAATATCAAAAAATTATATGCATTTTCGTAAAACTTTATTAGTTTCAAGCTGTTGAATTTGCAGCTCTTTTACAAAAGTACTTTTGTGTTAAACAAGCAGAATTCTATTTTATATAATTTTGTTATAATTTTTAAAAGACCACCAGTGAAATTTTTAATCTGGTATAACTCCATCTGTAGCCCTATTACAAACAGATATTATTTGGTTTAAATTTCCTTCTTGATAAAATTCTCGGAAAGTTATACCTTGATTTGGTGAAAACATTCCAAATTAACAAACCTAAAATATCCAACCTACCAGTACCGCCCACCATCTCATGGCTCATATCATCAACACACACACACACTTCCGGAAACCTCAATAAGGCGGAACGACAAAAAAGGGTATCTCGCAACGGTCAACTGCACACCGTGTAGCAGGTTCCATTCCAGGACTTCATACTTGTTTGTAATCCTCTCCCGTCAAACCCAAACCGCCCCCTCGCAATCCACAACTCATCGTTGGGCACATAATAGCCATTTCTTGGGTACCGCTGTTGACCACCAGCAAGGCTTCAAAATCCGGCGCATTCTCCACCTCCAACCCCGCTAACGCCGACCAACTTCCACATAAAACTGTCAACACTATTAACAGCGCCGGCACCATCGGCAACCGGCTTCCGTTTCCAGAAGGGATAATTCCCGACTTTTTTGGTGTGCCCAACTACTGCACTTTCTCGGTTGGAAACGGTGCCTACACGGCCGATGATGTTTCGATGCCTCTGTGCTCTCTTGTTCTTAGCTTGCTGGTTTTCCTATCTAGTTAGCATAAGAGAGCACAGAGGCATCGGTTTATCGAACCGGGCAAGGAGTGGAGCAACAAGCTCCCAGGAAAAGTTGTCCGATGGTTGTCACTTTACCCGTGGAAGACGCCCCGCGGGCGTTCGCAACGGACATAGTGGACACAGTTGGATTATAGCAAACGCTCTTATTTCAACTCATTCCAAACCAAACACACATGACAACTAGTGGACCGGATTCGGGTTTAACTCATACACGCACTGAAATGGGGGGGGAATTCTCTGTGAAATCACTTTACACCTAGGTCTTTCTCCGCCAACTCACACGAAATCGGAAAAAAAGCATTTTAACGACGTTTTTTGAATGATGCTGGATAATCTGGAGTGTTCCTTGAAATTTTTCTAAAACCAAGTACACCAACGAGTAGACAAACTTTTTGTGAACATTTCTGTTTTATTAAAAGTTATGCTATTCCTTTTACAAGCATTTAAAAAATATATTTCTCAAATGTATTCTAATCAGTCGAATGCATTGGGCCACGCCAATTTTCCTTTTTTGAGCTTAGTTCTTTTTTTTCTTCCAGCGCTCTTTTGGGTCTGCTTAGTGCTGCCAAAATTGGTGAAATTTTAAGCGAACACTCACGAAAAGTAGCATTTATAGAGAAAATTTCCTGGCATCACTGACTCACTCCAACAGGCACTGCTGGTGGTGTTGGTGGCCACCCTTTGTTCTTTATTTGCCTTCGCTTCTCGCTCGATTTTCTTCAGCCTTCGATTGGAATGGGTGGTCAAAAGTCAAACGTCAAAGGACTTGGCGCGTTTGTTTTTTTGATGGCGTTTGCTAATTATTTACATGTTTCGGGATTCTTTTTCAAATGAGAGACTAACTAATGTTCAAAAGAACATGTTGTCAGTAGTTGGAAGCAATTTTATATCTTAAGCGCTTTGAAAATGTGAAAAGATATTGATGGCAACTTTCGTTAAGCAGTTGACCTCTCATCTTGGGTGTGGATGTGTGTGCCACCAAAATGATGAGAAATGGTCTCGCAAAATAGAAATTATGATCAAAAGTGCATTAAATTTGATCCTTTTGGCCTTTTGGCCACGAAATCGGGAAAAGTTGCCCCGACCCCTCTTCGATTTGCGTGAAACTTTGTCCTAAGGGGTAACTTTTGTCCCTGATCACGAATCCGAGGTCCGTTTTTTGATATCTCATGACGGAGGGGCGGTACGACCCCTTCCATTTTTGAACATGTTAAAAAAGAGGTGTTTTTCAATAATTTGCAGCCTGAAACGGTGATGAGATAGAAATTTGGTGTCGAAGGGACTTTTATGTAAAATTAGACGCCCGATTTGATATTGTATGTATTTTTCATCGAAAAAAACACAAAACAAGCTTTAAAAATTCTCCCATTTTCCGTTACTCGACTGTAAAAAATTTTGGAACATGTCATTTTATGGGAAATTTAATGTACTTTTCGAATCTACATTGACCCAGAAGGGTCATTTTTGCATTTAGAACAAAATTTTTCATTTTAAAATTTCGTGTTTTTTCTAACTTTGCAGGGTTATTTTTTAGAGTGTAACAATGTTCTACAAAGTTGTAGAGCAGACAATTACAAAAATTTTGATATATAGACATAAGGAATTTGCTTATAAACATCACGAGTTATCGCGATTTTACGAAAAAAAGTTTTGAAAAAGTTACTTTTTGCGTTTCTCTTTGTTTCGTCGTCCGTGTCTGTCGCGGGTGACGATGAACGGTCATGATCGACGACGACCAACTTTTTCAAAACTTTTTTTAGTAAAATCGCAATAACTCGTGATGTGTATAAGCAAACCCCTTATGTCTATATATCAAAATTTTTGTAATTGTCTGCTCTACAACTTTGTAGAACATTGTTACGCTCTAAAAAATAACCCTGCGAAGTTAGAAAAAACACGAAATTTTAAAATGAAAAATTTTGTTCTAAATGAAAAATGACCCTTCTGGGTCAATGAAGATTCGAAAAGTACATTAAATTTCCCATAAAATGACATGTTCAAAATTTTACAGTCAAGTAACGGAAAATGGGAGAATTTTAAAACTTTTTAGTGTTTTTCGATGAAAATACGTTTTTCGGAATTCTGAGTACGCCATCAAATCGGGCGTCTAATTTTACATAAAAGTCCCTTTGACACCAAATTTCTATCTCATCACCGTTCCAGGATGAAAATTATTGAAAAACACCTCTTTTTCGCATGTTCAAAAATGGAAGGGTCGCCGCCCTCCGTCACGAGACCTCGGATTCGTGATCAGGGACAAAAGTTACCCCTTAGGACAAAGTTTCACGCAAATCGAAGAGGGGTCGGGGCAACTGCTGTGTGAGTTGGCGGAGAATTACCCTATAGCCAAAATAGTATTTTTGGAGCTTTAATCGAGCATTAAACTCTTCATATGACGAAGATAGGTGTTTGATTAGAAAGGGTATATTTCCCCTACGACCTCACTCATTTTTCAACATTCGGAACAAAGAAGTGTTTTCAACAATTTGCAGCCAGAAATGGTGATGATTTAGAAATTTTGTGTTAAAAAGACTTTTGTGTGAAATTGGACGCTCACTTTGATGGCGTAATCAGAATTCCGATAAAATACGTTTTTTCTATCGAAAAAAATACAAAAATTCTGCCATTTCTCGTTACTCAACTGTAAAAAAATTGTGAAGCTATTTAATGGGAATTTAATGTACATTTCAAATCCGCAATTAACCAGCATGTAGAACAAAAATTTAAATTTTAAAATATCGTGGTTTTTGTTACATAATGTTTTACAAATATATGAAGCTGACAGTTTTTTTTAAATTTTTGATGTATAAACATAAGGGGTTTGCTTGTAATTATAACGAGTTATCTCAAGTTTACTAAAACAAGTTATGATTTTGGATCTCATATAGTGAATCACCAACTGCAGAGAAACTTGAAAAAAAAATTCAACTCAAAGAATTGATCTTTAAATTCTTTAAATTTGTTCAATATCTTGCTAGTTATTGTTCTAAATAGATTTCAGCCGAATTTTTCTGCAGTCAATTTAAAAAGACTAGAAATTTTCCTGAGAAAAAAATGGTTGAATTATCTAAACAAAAATCACAAGTTGTCATGGTTTAGATTTTTCTTCAGGGTTATCAATAATTTCAAATCAACTTTATGTTTTCAAACATCGTTTTCATGCCGTCTTTGAGAAATGTTCTAAGATTTCGCTAAGAAAACATATTTTTCAGAGTTTTAGAAAAAAGCACCAATGTGGTAATCGATTTTTTGATTGTATTCCATTCATCCAGAACGACCCATTCCCCAGGAATATTTAGGATATTGAAAAAAAAAAAATTATTGATCCCATTTGGCATTCTGTCCCGCCCGTGTGGATTAATCGGACCGCGCACTGGACTCATAATCCAGAGGTCGCCGGTTCGAATCCCGCGGCGGGCGCTCTAAAATTCTTTGTGTAAATATGGGTATTCGGCGCCGTCGCTCCGTGCCATACTTTCATACACTTAGGAGCCCAGGGCGGCGAAGTCCTTGTAGTTAAAAAGGAAGACACTAGTGGTTGGTACTAGCAATGGTGGCCGACATCTAAAAAGTCAACTTCGTTTTTTGGCATGATGCCTTTTAATATTTAGTTTTCCCTTATTTGAAGAAGAAAAAATCCATTTTTGTCAGCAATTATCACCAAAAATGTAAAATCTCTTTTTAGAACTGATCACTTTTTGGAATAAATATTACATGACGTTAATAAAAAAAAACTTTTCTGAGGAAAGGGTAATTTTGGGGAATGAGTTTCTGGAGAAGGGATCATTCTGGGAAGTGGAATTCTGGGGAATATTATAGAACCGATTTTTAAAGGGGTTTATCAATAATGAGGTTTTGCAAATGTTTGTGATGTAATGAAATGATTGAAAAATCAAAAAAGAACCATACAACCACTATTTGTTAGTCAGATATTACTTACACTAAATATCTGTTGAAACTATTAAAGTCTTTTTAATGCTAATTGTATTTAAAAAAAGATATTATAAGATTTTCTATCATATATCTCTTTTCTTCAGCCTACAAATCAATTTACAAAGTATTTAAAAATTATCATGCTTTTTTTTTTTATTTAAGAGTTTTTAGGCAAACAGGATTATACAACATTTCTTAAAACCTTTTTTTCCTATCAATTTGGGAAGTTTAAAAACACCTTGATATTAAAGTAATTTTTGAATATGGATCAAAATATACTTTAAAAGATATTTCGGCGAATACATAAGTCTAAAATTTTGGTTTCTAGTATTAAGTATATGCTTTTTATGTTAGTTTTCTAAGCAATATTTTCAAGTCAAAATATAAATGTGATAAAATGAGCTTTTTTGGCTTTACATTTCGTTGAAAAAAAAAAAATAGCAAAAGTCAATCTTTATTTTATTTTTATGTAATTTATGCCATCATTAACGTTTTCATCTTTCTTCGAACAAATTGTTGAAGAAATCGAATCCGATTCAATCAAAAGATTTATCAAAACTTCTACAATAATTCTGGTGATATTATTTAGAACTTTTTGAGACAGAAAAAGCAAACATAAAGTAACTCATTAATGTTTTTAGTATGGTTTACTATGTATAAACTTTGTTTAAATATTTTCCAAGCAAAAACAAATATTATTAATAAGCTGTAATTTTGATTTATTTAGACATTTAACTACTCTTGAGGCATTTACCTACGTCTAACGTATTTTTTTTATTAACATTGATAAACATTTTCAAGAAACATTATTTTTTTTTAATTCAGTTATGGAACTACTTCCTTTTCCTGTCATTCTCTAATGAGCAAATGGCATTTTTTTCGATAAAAATAACAAAAAGTTAAATTTTTCAGCACTTGTATCAAAAATTATAATTTTTAATACTAAACGATACTTATCGTATTTCATCAACTCGGTTAAAATCGTTGGATTAATGTTTGACTCGTGATGAAAAAATATTCTTTTAGCAATCTAAAATCTAAATAAAACTCTCCCTCTTTCCTTGCATTTCTGAAATACAGTACAGTCCAGACTCGATTATCCGAAGGCCTCGGAACATTTTCACTTCGGATAATCGAGTCACAAAAAAAAATGTTTTCGTTGTCTTGTTTATGATTGTCGAGTTTATGTATGACCCCTAAGCTACTCTAAAGTGGTTTAGAATTTTTAAATCCTAGATGACGGCCAAAATGTCGGTGATGAAACATTGAAAAAATGAATTTGTTAATTTTTAAGACAATCAAATACTCAAATTTGACTAAAACGGGGTCGAAGAATTTGAATTTTATTTTTAAAACAAGAAAATAAAAAAAATACGAAAACATTTTTTTTTGTTCATGATTCGATTATCTGAAGTCTCATTCAAACTTCGAATAATCGAGGCTTCAGATAATCGAATCTGGACTGTACATGCTAAGCTGCTAATGTATTAACTGATTGTTTGTAATGCTGCTAAAACTCTGATATTGTTGGCAGTGAAACGTAACAAAACTTATATTTTGAGCATTTTTTTCGAAATCCTATGCAAAAAAGACAATTATTATACTATTTTTTGTCATTGTTTGGTTAGTTTATTTAAAACTTGAATTTGAAATTTGACGATACTGTTCAGTAATATTTTGCTAAATTTACTTTATTAAGTAATGCCAAATTATTGCCCTTTCTCAGAGAATATCCCAACTCCACATCGCGTTGCAAAAGTGTGGAAGCAAACCCAATAAAACGCAATCCACGCTGCCTACCCTGGTGGTTGGCCGGTCGCCGATACCGGGCCATCATCGAAGCTGCTGACCAGGAATGATATGTGTGTGCGGCGTTGGAAAACGAGGCTACCAGAGTGAGCGCTTTGCAGGAAGGACGGAAGAAGAAGAAGTAGACCAGGACGAACTCGGACATGGGAGCTCAATATCACACACGGAACACGGCACAGGACACGCCGCGTTTGTTCCGCTCCACCGAAACTAGGCCACTAGTCCGGCGGACATGTTTGTGATGATCCGTATGTGCGTCTGTGTGTTTGTGTGTATGTGGGCTATTTGGTGAGACGTGTTGTTTTGCTAGTCGCAATCTACTATCCGCGGCAAACGACGCGTACGTGAACATGTTTTGTAGCTCGTGAAATAGAGCGACGACTAAAGCGAGCAGACGGTTGAAGGTTTGTTTTTCCGGAAATTTTATGAAATACGCTCGTTATTCTTTATTGGGAACGTGGTAATAGGCTGCTTTCAGCAGAATGTGGGGTATGCTTGGAAATTGGTTTAAAAGTGGCATAGCAACGTGACGAATTGATATTAAATTGGCATGAAAATTCTTAAGCAAAAATACGACAAAAATTACTCAATTTCATCCGCACCATTATTCGTTCTACCGATTACGATCGCAGCAAATCCCAGTTGAAATATTGCCAACTTGCGTAGCAGAACATTTCTGAAAGCTCACGACACGCGACCATTCATCGACCTACCCAAACATCCTTGAAAATGGCTCCCAAATGGTTCCACCACCGGAGAGGACAATGTGCTCTGCTGTGTTACATTTTCCAAGAATACGAGATATATTGTTGAGTACAAAGTCAAGGACAATTCCATCGCACTTTGAAGTCGAACTCAACCGTGCCATTCCGCAGGCCACACACAGGACACACAAAAGGAATTACTCGCGGCAGTGTTGCCAGCATCGTTCCATACATAAGCGATGGCTGCACTGCTTCTGCCAAGATAAGCTCACATTTAGCACACGAAGGCAGAGCTCGACACAGAGAAATAAAAGTGTCACTTGAAAGGACACGTTGGAATTATCTACATCGCACACACACACACAAGTGCAAACATGCCCACATATGAGAACAAAGTAGACTAAAAAAAAAAAGTTCCTTCAAGGGCGGGTGCGGCGCGCGCGGGCTTCCCTTTGAAGTTGGAACACATTCCGCTGGAAAAAAAAATCCAATTTAATAAGGTTAAGAAGTCAAATCCGGGGAAAATGGGGCCGTTTTTCCACCCATTCTTTGTTTGCGCTTTTGTCGGGTTTATTACCGGGTTTTTTTTCCAGGCTGTTACAAAATAATGTGGTGGCCGATGGACGGGCTTTTGTTTTCCGGTGGATTTGTGGTTGTAATCCTTGCTAAGTGCATTAATAATGCAACACATGGCCATTATGACGGTGTTGCTTCGGATTATTGACACGCTGTGTGACAGGTGGAAATGAGCTTTTGTTTGGAGTGTGATACAAAAAAGGAAAATTAATAAAATGACAAATTTGCGAATGGGTTTATTTTAAATCATTTAACTTACTATTGAAAGACTCATGAAAAACAACTTTATTCTTGATAAAATGCAATTCATATGATTCTAAAAACTTGTAATCTTAAAGAATGCAGACAAATGGTTGATAAATACACATCGATAAAATCAAAAACTAAACATATTTTTTGAGGATAAATTGTCATACAGTCCAGACTCGATTATTTGAAGTGTCCATTATCCGAAGGTTTGTATGGGACTTCGGATAATCGAATCACGACGTATTTTTTTACTTTTAACATCAAATTCGACTTCTGTGACCCCATTTTAGTCAAATTTGAATGGTTTGTTGTGAATTAAATTGAAAATGCGTTTTTTAAATATTTCATCACCGACATTTTGCATTTAAACATTCTGAATCACCTATTAGTAGATCATACTTAACTTCAACAATAAAAATAAGACAGTGAAAAAAATGGTTTACTTGATTCGATTACCCGAAGTTTCGATTATCCGAAAGGAAATTTTGCTAAGGCCTTCGGATAATCGAGTCTGGGCTGTATTGGTATCTCATAAAGTAAAATATTGAATGCTTTTTCACTTTTATTAGGGTATTATTTTATGTAAAATGTCAAAAAATAATAAAATGCCGTATTTTATCGAAAATATTCATAATTCGCAATATGGATATCGGAGGGAAATTTTGTATGCATTTAATTTCTATTCATTTTTGTAAGATGTTATAATCTCCATAAATTACCGTTTTTTGCGAAAAATTTAAAATTTTAATAATTTGCAATATGGGTATTTAGGAAAGTGAAATTTTGAAGGCATTATCAATTTAGTCAATTGTTTTTTTGTAAAATTACTAAATTATCACAAATTACTATATTTTTCAAAGATACCATTTTTTATATTTTGCAATTTGGGTATCAAACCAAGCTTTCTGTAAGTTTTTTGAAAACTTTTTCTTACTCTTGTCTATTCCATAGTTATAAGTAATAATTTTTCGATTGAATAACGATTTAAACACAGCTGAAAGGAACACCAAAACTCTGTTATGCACCTAAATGAACTCATTGTAACTTGATTATTCACAAATAAAACCGAATTGAAATTGAAAAAAATTTTATCAAACCAAGCAAAATTTTTTCACGTAATAAAAGTTTTTTGTTAAATACAAAAAGCTATGAGCAAAAAAAAATAATTTCATGAATTCTAAGAAATCTTGTCATCTTCAATATAAGCATAACAAAGGCTACCAACTGTACGGAATTTAGCCTTACCGTACCCTAATCAACACTCATCGCGGATTTTCAACAAGCCGGATTTAAGTACGGATTGAATCGTATAATACAAATTTGTACAGAGTTTGAAGATGACAATAATATCTTTTTAAATTGAATGACTTTTTTGATTTGGCCAAATCATTTGCGTAATAGACATTTTTATTTAATTGTCAGTTTTGTTGTTATGAGGTTAATTTGGATAGTTAACCGGGTTTACATCAGTTGATCATAAAAATATTGTTCTTTTCAAATTTCGTTCAATACATGTTTATCCAATGCATAATTTTTGAAAATTTGATCGAAAAAGGCATCTTTGAGCTATGACCCAGCAAGAGCAGGTTATATTTGGCAATGGTTTTTTTTTTAATCTTTGGAAATCTTTGCAAAACGGTCGTCATATTTTTTTCAATTCAATTCAATTTAGTTTATTGGCGAATAATAAGGATACAATTTCTATTTTTTGCGCTGCTAATAGAGTTGTGGTAGTCCTTTTAGCAATGTTCGACATTAAATTCAACTACATTTTTAAGGTGCACAATCCGATTAAAAAAATAACTTCATAGAAATGTTGATTAGGAGCACCAATTTCAGAATAAATCTACAAAAAATTGTTTTTTTTTTCGCAAAAAATAGAAATAAAGATATAATTTTTTGCCTAAAAAATATGCTTTTTTTCAAAAAGTTCAGAAAATTTTCTATAAATTTGTCAAACAAGCTTCAATTGACCTCTGGTTGCTGAAAGAAAGCCACAAAAACGAGGGTTTTGGTTATCACCCAAATCGGTTTCAATTTTTAGCAACTATGCGACCGATTCCCAAAGTCACAAAATGTAATAAATAAGAAATTTTCTTATCTTTTTGAATAAAAATATTATCAATTATTTTAACTCTAAACCAACATTTGAAAAGTGGTCAAATTAGGTCCTTTTCATTTGTAGGTCTAAATTTTAAGATTTGATTTCCAATGCTGTTTCAGAATCAGACCGTTTTACGTATGTTTCTTGGGTTTTATCTAGATAACTAAAATTTTATGGAATTATGTAATATGTTGTATATTTAAAATACAAAAAATAACAGCAGTTAGTTAAATTCAATTCATTTTTATATTTCTTAACAACAACATTACATCATTTGTAATAGGCTGGTTTGGGAAGCTTGATGTTTTTTTTATATATTATTATTTTCATATGCGGTTTTGTATTTAACACAACGTCCATATAAATCGACGAAAAAAACGAAAGGATGGAAAACATTAGTTCAATATCAAAACTTTTAGGTAATTCTCCGCCAACTCACACAGCAGTTGCTCTGGCCCCTCTTCGATTTGTCTGAATCTTGGTCCCTGATCACGAATCCGAGCTCCACTTTTCGATATCTCGAACGACATAACTGTTGTCGTAAAATCGCGATAATTCGTGATAATTACACCTCATTTTTGTACATAATTTTTTTGTTATTGTCTGCTGTATAACTTTGTAAAAAATTGTTACACTCTAAAAAATAACCTTGGAAAGTTGAAAAACAGGAAATTTTAAAATTAAAATGTTTTGTTAAAATATAAAATAAGTCACTTCTGAGTTATTGCAGATTTGAAAACTACATTAAATTTACCATAAAATGACATGTCCCAAAAAGCATATAGTTGCGCAACGCCAGTTTTTTTGCCAGAATTTTTAAAAACTTTTTTTGATTTTTTTTTTCAACAAAAAATATTTTTTAGAATTCTGAGTACGCAATTCAATCGGGCGTCCAATTTTCCTGAGACACCAAATTTTCAAACCATCACCATTTCAAGCTGCAATTTATTGAAAACACTTTTTTCGAATGTTCAAAAATAGAATGGGACAAACCACCCCTCTGTTACGCGATATCGGGAACTAGAGCTCGGATTCATGATTAGGGATAAAAATTACCGATAAGGACAAAGTTTCACGCAAATCGAAGAGGGGTCGGGGCAACTTTTTTTTCCAATTTCGTGTGAGTTGGAGAATTCCTCTTATAACATATTTTGATTCAGGAGTTATTTTTTGCAGATAATCAGTTTTCTCAATTTGTGGGTTCTCGGTCTATATTTAACTTGAACAATTTTGAAGGCCTTTGGTTGGGCGATATATCGTCAAGACTAACTTTTGAAACGCATAAAATTTACGATGAAAAAAATAGTTTATTTATATATGTAGTTAATTCTATATTTTTGATTTGCTAATGAATCAAAATTAAGTTAAATGATTTAATAAGCATTTGTAACCTTTTTAAAACTTTTTTTTTATTCGACCCTGTACCCAGTTACATTTCCAGAAACTTCCCAAATAGATAAACCTATTTCGGAGAATTTCTCCGACCTGCCCCCGCCAGCCGGTTATTTACACATGTAGCAAAACACTAACATACACGCATATCTTCTCATTTACACACGCAGCCTACTCCCCAACAATACAGACACACAAGATGTTCGCCTCATTCATAATTCAATCACCTCTACACATAATGCAGAAAAGAGAGCCGCCCAAGACAGGCTGGCCGCCCCCAAAGTTTTGCCGGTTCCGTGGAGAGGAACAACTTTCCGCCAACCATAAATATTTCAAAACAAGGATTATGGGCCATGGGAATCAGCCTTCAGAATCAGGAAAGGAGGCCTTCTCCGGAAAGGTGCCGCAGGTCGCGATTTTCCAGCTTCCCCCCACCGGGAAGGTGCTCGTAACTTGGCCTTCTGGGAACACTGTGGCGTAGTAGAAGAACAAGAAGAAAAAGAGGCCTCATAAAGAACGAGACTTTTCGGGGAGACGTGACACGTGGATTGAGGGGTAGGTGGGGGTGAGAAAATAAATAAGCAGTAAACTTTTCACGAAAGAAAAGTCGGTGGGGAAGGTTACTACTGTTGATCGGAAGCGCAAATCCGTGAGTAGGTGCGGCGCAACTTTCGATGAATATTTCATCCCAGATTGGGTGGCCGTGACAAGGAGTTGCGATATTTTGGATTCCAAACTGGGCAGGATGGCACTTTTTGAGTAGGTCAGATTTTGAAAAATAAGGGAGTGCGCGCGATATTGATGAGGAGGTGATGATGAGGTGTGGGGCGTGGGAAAGGTCAGGGATTGATGAGGGTGGAAGAAAGGTCGATTTAGTGATTGTTTGGTCCTTTTTGGTTTATTATTAATAAATAGTTTGAATGCTCAATGTATATGAAACTAAAATACAATGGGTGCGGGATATTTCGCCGAATGTCGTTTCGCCGAATGGAAATTTCGCCGAATTAAAAAAAAGAGAAAACGAAAAAGGAAAAAATAAAAAGAAAAAGAAATGGATAAAAAAAAGTTGAAAAAGTACTAAAAAAGGGTTTGAGAATACTTCTGTGAGTTTTTGCATTCTTTCAAACATGAATCGTTCTTTGTTTTAACTTTTGGTAATTTTTGTGTTTTTATGTTTTTGTTTACCTTTAATTTTAATCTTTTTTTAAATTCGGCGAAATTTCCATTCGGCGAAATGTCCATTTGGCGAAACGACCCATTCGGGAAACGACCTTCGGCGAAATGTCCATTCGGTGAAACGACATTTGGCGAAACATGCCAGATTCAATACAATTGAATATTATCTAAAAAAAAAACATACAGATAATCCTTTTTTATTCTTTTTTAGGAAATCAAATATACATTTTCAAAAAACAAAAATTTGAAGACATTTTACTTTATCACTTCTGAGCGGTACCTATTGAGCAATTCTCTGAGATTTTGGTCATTCGATTTTTTCTGTATTTTTTAATCCGGCTGAAACTTTTTTGGTGCCTTCGGTATGCCCAAAGAAGCCATTTTGCATCATTAGTTTGTCCATATAATTTTCCATACATATTTGGCAGCTGTCCATACAAAAATGATAAGTGAAAATTCAAAAATCTGTATCTTTTGAAGGAATTTTTTGATCGATTTTGAATTTCTGAAAAGTTTGCATTTTATGTCCTCTAAAACATATCAAAAAATAAAAAAAATAAAAATAGTGTTTTTTTGCAAATCAAGTTTAAGTGACAAAAAGTGAAATAAAAATCACCAAAATTTTTTACCGTGTATCATTTTTTCAGTGTAGTCAATATCCATACCTACAACTCTGCCGAAGACACCAAATCGATCAAAAAATTCCTTCAAAAGATACAGAATTTTGAATTTTCACTTATCATTTTTGTATGGATAGCTGCCAAATATGTATGGAAAATTATATGGACAAACTATTGATGCAAAATGGCTTCTTTGGGCTCCAAAAAAGTTTCAGCCGGATTAAAAAATACAAAAACTAAAATTAAAGAAAAATGACCGATTCCGTAGAGAACTGCTCCATTAAAAGTTGGCAGATTTTATTAAAAAACGTTATTTAATCCACCCTAGGGTGGTTGGTGCCTTCCTCACATTTAAAGGGTGCTATCCAAAATAGACACAAAAGAGTGGTGATTTTCAGTGTTTTATCAATTTGACTCATAATTCATATCACTAGATTGGGTAGTCAGATCTTCATAATGCAGGGCAATTATGTGCTTACAACTTATGATAGGGTAGTCAGATCTCCAATCCAATTCGTGCTCGTTGAAAAGGTCTTTTGATTATCTTTCCAACGATAGGTCGCATGAGAGATCCGGACAACGTTTTCATCAAAATATTTGAGATCCGGCCTACAAAAAGTGCATAAATAACACTTAAGTGCTTATAACTTTTGATAAAGTTGTCAGATCTTATATTTTTTGTAATCGATGGAAAGGTCTTTTGATTATCTATCCAACGATAGATCGCATGAGAGATCCGGACAACGTTTTCATCAAAATATTTGTGTTCCGGCCTACAAAAAGTGCATAAATAACACTTAAGTGCTTATAACTTTTGATAGGGTTGTCAGATCTTCAATGTTTTGGACGCGTTGGAAAGGACTTTCAAATACCTTTCTGAAAATGTATAACATGATGGATTTTCTTTCAAAAACCACCCTTTTTACAATCTTCCGAACTTTAGTCAAAATCGTTTTTTTAGCATAACTTTTGAATTACTTGACTGAACTGCATAATTTTTTATAGCGACTTATGGGACCCCAAGACGGATTGGATGAGGCCAAAACGGACAAAATCGGTTTAGCTAGTCTCGAGATAATCGAGTGACAATTTTTTGATCAACATCCCACCACACACACAGACATTTGCTCAGAATTTGATTCTGAGTCGATAGGTATACATGAAGGTGGGTCTAGGAGGTCTAATTGAGAAGTTCAGTTTTCGAGTGATTTTATAGCCTTTCCTCAGTAAGGTGAGGAAGGCAAAAATGGTTGCTAAAATATCTGCTCACTGCTTTGACCAAATCGGCGCAAACTTTGGGTGAAGAATTGCTAAACGGGTCCCGACGAAACGGGATTAAATCTAGTTGATTTGCACCCTTTTAACCTGAAATTTTTTACAAGCTCTGTGACTATCAAAGACACCCCGTTTTAAAAATAACCATTTTCAGCAAAATTATTCTTAAAAGCACTTTACAAAAATAAACGAACTTGGACATTTTGTGACCTTTAGCCATGGATATAACGCTTTAACCTATTACTAAATCCAACTCTTCCCTCTTGCAACATCAACATCCCATCTCAGACAAAGTTCACTCCCGGCTGACGGTTACATCACCATCCACAAACCCCGGCCGGATTTGGGCCCCGGGAAAAATCGATATTCCCGTCTGTAACGGCGGCTACTGGAGGGACCACAACCCAGCAGCAGCTGGCACTCTCCATATCTCCCAGGACGTCAGACCACGTGGCGTGTGTTCCGTTCCACTTCGTTAGCGGTACCATCTCCTCCGGCCGGAGACCTTCCGGAACCGGTCGGCGGTCGGTCCACTGGGTTGGGTGTGCCGGATGGCTGTAACATGAGTAATTTCAATACCATCGTGTTGCAGGGTATTGTTCAGGGCTTGAGACAAAAGGTGGAGTGACCAGGATTTTTTTATTATTTTGAATAGCTTAAAGTGACATGACATTACAACTTTTCTCCCTGTAAAATATTGGCCCTATTTGTAGAGTTGAGGCAAGTTTTTGTCTTCTTTCCAATGTTTTCTTGAAATTAAGGCTCTCTTTTGAGTTTATAGACAGAAAAGAGTTTCAAAAAGTTGGTTGGGATTTTATTGGTAACTTCTCCAATCTATTTCAAAATTTTCTTGCAACTCTATCTAGTACGAATTAACCCCCTATTGCCATTTCTGATATTTGAAAAATATTGTTAGAAATTCACTTTAATTTTACTGATATGTTTTTGTTATTTGTTTTATTTATATTTTCTTAAACAGAACAATACCATTTTACAAACTTAATTCAATTAAAATCTGCTTAAAAGGATAAACTGACAAGGGTTAAGTAAACAGACCAACCGTCAGGTTGGTGTTGTTGTCATTTCCTCCCCTCTCTCTTTTTCTGCGACAGCATCATCGGGGGTGATGTCGAACAAATATTAAGTGTGATAAAACCTTAAAAAGTTTGTCTCCGAGGACGCCATGTTTCCTTGTGCCGTGTCTTTTCCTCCCTTCCACCGCCAGATGTCACCACCTAAAATCTCATTTGTTCCACCTCCCTCACCCTCGCACGCACACACCTTTGTTACGACCACATGAGAGGTGCTGAAAGTTTAATCTTCAATTAACTTTAATTAACGTTTTTGCGAGTTTAAATTAAACAAATTTTCCCGAAACTGCGATCGCAGTGCGTGCGTGTGCGTGAGATCAAACCAAACACACACACGCAAACAAATAGGATATCCACCCCCTCAAGAGGGGGTGGGGTGAAGGGGAACATTTTTAGAAATTGCCAAAACACACCCATTAATTTTTAATGAGGCACTTCGCCAAATGGCAACGACGACTCGACGACGATATTGCGCTCCAGATTGGTGTGTGTGTGTGTGTGTTTGGCTGAGAAATTAAATTTTGAACGTTGTGATGTCCTTTGCTGATGTTTTTCGTTTGAAGAGATCTCAAGGGGGAAGTTTTCAGAAGCTTGTTGTTTACAAACTGTTGCAAGATTCGTGCTAATTAGGTACGGTTTAGAAAGTTTAGAAATGGGAGTATCACAAGTGACATCTTGGGCAACGGAGGAATGGGGTTTGCAGAAGTTGTTATTTCATTGAGAATTATGCATATTAAACGTAAAAGTCACTATCATCAACTATCTTCGCTTTAAAAACATTTCTAATAGGGTGGTCCGGGTGGTCCAAATCCGGGCATCTTCGGGGCAACCCCCAGAAATCGAAGATTGACCCAACACAAGGCTAAATTCCAAATTTGAACTCATTCTGACCACGGGAACCCCTTCCTCTAATCGCTTGAAGTTTGTATGGGATAAATCATCAAAATGTATGGAGAAAAAGCAACTGTTTTACTTTTTTACCTGTGGGCTTTTTTTCAAATTGTTGTTTACAATGCTTTTCATTCATAAATTGTGATTAGTCTTGATAAAATTTGCCAGCAAAAAACTTCTTTTTCTCAACCTGTATAAGAATTTGCACTACAACCCCAAAATTTAAGCTCTTCCAGAAGTTCAATCAATATTTCAAGCAAAACATATGGCTGGAACTGATGAATAATTTAAAAAATAGTAAAATTATCTATCAAGAAGTTTGAAAATCTGTTAATCTCTACGACATTTGACATTTTGAATACCAGCAAGACAGCTTATTAAATTTCACAAAAAAAACTCATTTCCTGGATAATTTTACTTTCATTTTATATGTGCTGATAAGCATTAAGACTTGAAATTTCATTTGAAAAATCTTATGGATGGTTACATAATTTTTCATTTGATTTTTTTTAATTCTTAAAATGAATATGAAAGTAAAATGAAATGAAAAAAAAACAATTTGGTTTATACAGTCAAACCTCTTTTTACGCGAATTTTGGTTCTCGCGTAAAAAAAATCGCGTAAAAAAGTTCGCGCTATTTTGAATTTTTCGCGTAAAAAGATTTTTCAGTATTTTTAAGTTTTATAATGTATTATATTTTTTAATAATAATAATGTGATTCCAGGTTATTCAAAATAGCTTCAGTGACCTACGCTGTATATTCTACAGCAGGTTGGGATGTTCTGGGTTATCCAAGAACTTCCGGAAGTAATGCACTGATTATCTACCTGTTCAAAAAGGTTCTGTACCAGTGTATCCACCATCGTAATAATTGCAGGTAGCTTCCGTGACCTACGATGGTTACCTTGTGATCTGTTAGAATGTACTAGGTCATCCAGGAACTCCCGGAAGTCAAGGCCTGGATATCTACCTGATCAACGAGGGTCTATATGACTATATTATCCATCGGTATAGCTTCAGGTAGCTTCAGTGGACCACGATGGACACTCTGCGGCATGTTGGATTGTTTTGGGTCATCCAGGAACTCCCGGAAGTCATGGCATGAATATCTACCTGATCAACGGGAGTCTATATGGCTATATTAACCATCGGTTTAGCTTCAGGTAGCTTCAGTGAGCCACGATGGACTCTCTGCGATCTGTTAGAATGTACGAGGTCATCCAGGAACTCCGGATGTTATGGCCTGGATATCTACCCGATCAACGGGGTCTGTATGGCTATATTAACCATCGGTATAGCTTCAGGTAGCTTCAGTGGACCACGATGGACACTCTTCGGCATGTTGGATTGTTTTGGGTCATCCAGGAACTCCCGGATGTCATGGCCTGGATATCTACCTGATCAACGGGGGTCTGTATGGCTATATTAACCATCGGTATAGCTTCAGGTAGCTTCAGTGAGCCACGATGGACTCTCTACAATCTGTTACAATGCACGAGGTCATCAAGGAACTCCCGGAAGTCATGACCTAGTGGCTCACTGAAGCTACCTGAAGCTATACCGATGGTTAATATAGCCATACAGACCCCCGTTGATCAGGTAGATATCCAGGCCATGACTTCCGGGAGTTCCTGGATGACCCAAAACAATCCAACTTGCCGCAGAGTGTCCATCGTGGTCCACTGAAGCTACCTGAAGCTATACCGATGGTTAATATAGCCATATAGACCCCCGTTGATCCGGTAGATATCCAGGCCATGACTTCCGGGAGTTCCTTGATGACCTCGTGCATTCTAACAGATTGTAGAGAGTCCATCGTGGCTCACTGAAGCTATACCGATGGTTAATATAGCCATACAGACCCCCGTTGATCAGGTAGATATCCAGGCCATGACATCCGGGAGTTCCTGGATGACCTCGTACATTCTAACAGATCGAAGAGAGTCCATCGTGGCTCACTGAAGCTACCTGACGCTATATCGATGGTGAATACACCGGTACAAACACCCGTTGAACAGATAGATATTCTATTCGTGACTTCCGGATGTTCTTAGTTGTCCAGAACATCCCAATATGATGCAGAGTATCCGTAGGTCACCGAAGCCACTGATGATAAAAACCCTGATTGTGGTCCCCGTTGAACAGGAAGATATTACCATAATGGTTAAGACTTCCGACAGTTTAAAATCGGACCGCGTTATTTTGAATTTTTCGCGTAAATTGAGTTCGCGTTATTTTGAATTCTTCGCGTAAAAAAAACCGCGTAAAAAAAATTTCGCGCAAAAGGAGGTCGCGTAAAGAGGTTTGACTGTATAACTTTTGGAGCATTTTTGCACAGGATGCATAGAGACGGAGGGTTACAACATTTGGTTCGAAAGTTATTTGCAACTGTCAGATGTAATTTAAAATACAAACAATTTTGACATTTCTTCGCCTAACAAATTGTATATCATGTGTCTCTTTCTCCCTCTTCAAAATTTTCCGGAAATATCAGGGTGACAAAAAAGTAATAACAATTACGATTTTCGACGCAGGAGGAAGCATTTTCAATTGATTTGAGTTTTTGGATTTCCATTTCCATTAAAATTTTGAAGCTTTTCGCAAATATTTTTTCTGATTTTATTGGGAGAGGTGACATCAAAAAAATATTATAAATTAAGATTTACAGCGGCCTCATTGACTTCAAGCAAAATTGTTACAATAAAAAAACTGTTTTTGAATTTTTCAGCTTGAAAATAAATAGTAGTTCATGCAACAAGTTACGAAAAGATTTTTTCAGCATTAGCCGTACATTTATCCGACGAGGTTAACCGAGTTGGATACATATGATAATTACTGAAAAGAACAAATTTTGCAGTGAGTTGATTAAAACATTTTTGCAATTCCGGAAGACGCTTTTGAATGAAATCTTATATCAAACATAAAAACTACTCAAATCTGAAAACATTGAAAAATGATAATTTTCGATACTAATAATTTGAGACTATCCATTAACCACACTTTTGGAATCTCAGACTCCTCCACCCACCCATACAAATAAAATCGTTTTTGTTTATGGATGGTCCCTTTTACATTCTTTTATTTTTGGTAGAGAAAAGTAAGTCATTTCGTCATTTGAGAATGACAAGAAAAGTAAATAGTTTCACGACGGAATTGCAAAAAAAAATGCTAAATTTAATTAAAAATAACATTTGTAAAACATTTTTAAATTGATTGATCATTCAAATTTCAATGGTCGTTTAATTTTTTCTAAGTTTAATTTCCACATCACTATAATATAAAAAAAAATCAATGAGAAATGATAAAATTTATTTAAACAAAATTTTGATTCGAAAATCCTTTACCAAAAAAAAAATAGTTTTTGCGTTGTTGTGCACCTTTATTCAAATATTTTAAAATATTTTTTAAAATGATTTAAAACACACACAAAACTTAAAAAGTGTAAAAATATATATTAAATCATTTTCAATTCGTTATTCTTCGAAATTCAAAGTATATGAAAAAAATATATTTTTTGCTCCCTGATTTCTTGACTCATTTTGAGTCATTTTTTATTTTGCTTTATTTTTTTTGGAACGATTTCGATTTCTCTTCGTTTTGGACAATTTCTTGCAAACAGTTCTCTGTTGCTTAAAAAATTAAAGTAATTTATAAATGATTTCGGATGATGGTTTGAAAATGGCAAAAGGTTTTTTAAATCCCCAGTCATCAAAGTAATAAGAAATGGAGGGAATTTTAGGTACTGCCCTGAAATCTGATTGTAAGCAATTTGTTTTGAACAAAATTGTATATTTAAAAATTGTAGCAAATACAAAAAATAGAAATAAACAATAGAAACAAATGACATGACTATGATCTTTTGGCAAAACACGTTTTATTTCATGAACCTGGAAAACGACACAGCAAAATATCCGATAGTAAAATCGCATGCACCTTTGTGAGAACAGACACTTAATATTTCACACTCCATGTTATGTTTATCTACACTAAAATAATTCAATTCCCGCACCAGAAAAAAATGGCGCCTTAGCCCGCTTGGTCATTTTAATATACTTACTCACTCGCGTAAACTTCTTATAAGTTTAAATAGGAATTAGGGAATAGTTTTAAGACTCGGATTTAGGATTAAGTTAAATATCAAATTATACTGTCTCCGTACTCGCTGACGGCTAGATTCGAATGAATCTTTTATTAAATAAAAATGCCTTTTTATACATGCACGATCTCGCACGATCGTTCCCGATCTCACTCGATCGTTGCGAGTTCATCCCGATCATATTCAATCGGTTTTACCGAACACGGTTAATAATTATTGATAATTTTATCTGGACACTACAAGATCTTCCTCTTAAGCAAATTCATTCTAATTTGTATTTGATTTCATATTTATCGAGAATATAAACTTAATTTCATTTCACTGCTTATATGCTACACTGTTAACAATATCAGAAAGAAATATAATTTCAAATTCACTTTAATTCAGCGCAAAAATGTATTTTTCATGATGATTGATTCGACTGTGCATTTCTTAGAACTTGCACCTGAACGCAAAGGTAGATCTGTTAATTGTGTCCCTGCTGATTCTCCAATCTGGCCCTCGACCTCGTTCTAACAGGACTGCGGGATTCGTTGTCAACCTTTCTCTGCTTACGATACACCGCGTAATCCCTCGAATGCCCGAGTAATCCTCCATCGTCATCGATTGAGGAGAAGTTGCGTTTGTAACTGTTGGCCGCAAAACACATCTTCACGGACCCACGTTTGGGAACGTGCAACGCCTTCAGCTGATATCTGTGCGCCGTAGCCACGTGTCGGCCAATTTGAATCTGGAAGACGTTTTTAGACACTTTTTTAATAAACTGTGCTTCAACCCACTTTGGGAAGGTATCGTGACTATTTTTATACAACAGCTTATCCCCTGCCTCAATTTTATCCAATTCATTTGGAGGATCAAGTTTTTCAGTGTCAACGACACATCGTTGTGCTGGAGGTTCAGCCAGATTGTGTTTGTAAGTTTTAGTTGGATTAATCAAATCTAACAAGGTCTTTGGTGTATATTTGAAAACTCTTTCAGAAGGAAACAAACCTTCAGAGTTTAAGGAACCATTTCTATAGTTAATTAGAAACAGATTAAGCTTTTCATCCATCTCAAGAGATTTCGTTTTGTTATCAATTAAAAATTTCTTTAGCACATCTTTGACAACTCTCACCATTCTTTCAGCCTGGCCGTTGCTGGCAGGATTGTACGGCGGGCTTTTAAGAACTTTTATGCCTTGTTGTTCCAAAAAACCAATAAATTCCGTGGAATTAAAAGGTGGGCCACCGTCTGTAACAATTACATCCGGTAAACCAAAGCGTGTAAACATTGCCGCAAATTTCTTGTTAACAAGTCTTGCATTAGTGCCAAAACGCATCCATTCAACTTCCAACCATTTAGTATTGCTGTCAACAATCAATAAGAAAGTATTTCCTTGGAAGAAGAAGAAATCTGCATGCAAACGACTGAACGGTCTTGTGGTAGGAATCCAGGACCCCGAAGCTTCCGGTTTCCTCACAACTTCCATCTGAGAGCAAGATTCACAACTTTTAACAAAGTCTTCAATGTCTGAATTTAAGCCTGGCCAGTAAACTGTCCTTCTGGCTAACTTCTTCATTTTCACCATTCCTCCATGATTCAGGTGTAATAATTGTAAAATCTTTTCTCTCAAACTGCTTGGAATTACCGCTCGATCTTCTAACAGCAAAACACCATCAATTACTTCCAACTTTTCCCTCTGCGAAGAAAAATCTCTGAACTGATTTGGTATAGTTTTTGGCCAACCGATTGTGACAAAATTCAAAATTTCTTTCAAGAACTTATCGTTCTCTGTTTCTCTAGAAACAAGCGTAAAATCAATTGGAAATTCATTTGTGTAGTTCAGGCTGTTGATGTACTCCTGATCCAAACTAGTAGGCACTTTCTGGTCCAGGGGAAAACGGCTGCAAAAATCTGCGTTCGCCATTTTTGAACCAGGTCGATACTCAATCTCAAAGTCATATATGGACAACTCCAAAATATAACGTTGGATTCTGGTTACAAAGAGAATTTTGCCTTCTTTTCCAAATATGCCAATAAGGGGTTTGTGATCAGTGAATACTTTAAAATTTTGACCAAATAAGAACTTATGGAACTTTTTGATAACACATACCAAAGCCAAAGCTTCTAAATGCAAAATTGGATAACGTTTCTGCGCAGAGTTCAATGAAAAAGATGTGAAGCAAACGGGTTTCTCTGCTCCATCCATCATTTGTGCCAAAACTCCTCCTAAACCATAAGAAGAAGCGTCAGTCACAACTACTAATGGTTTTCTAGGATCATAATAAGTTAGAAGTTTAGCGTTTAGTAGGCAATTTTTACTTTCATTGAAAGCTTCGTCACAGTTTTTTGACCACTCAAACTTGACATTTTTCTGTAAAAGATTGTACAGATGTCGCAATTTTTCTGATAAATTTGGCACAAATTTGTTATAGTAGTTTATTAGTCCCAAATACGCTTTGAGTTCAGTCACGTTCTGTGGAACTTTTGCTTTGGCAATTGTAGAAATTTTCTCAGGTGAGGGTAAAATACCTTTGTCAGAAATAATATGACCAAGATATGGCAAAGATGTCACAAAGAACTTACACTTTTAAAATTTACAGAAATATTAGCATCGGAGAGCCTTTGCAAGACTTGCTCCAACTTGTCCAAACATTCTTCATAAGTTCTTCCAGCAATAAGAACATCGTCAAGATAACAACACACTCTTTCTAATCCTCTCAGGATCTGGTCCATAATTTGTTGAAATTCTGATGCACTTGGACTTGCACCCTGGGGAAGGCGATTGTAGGTGTATAAACCTTTAGGTGTGTTAATTACAACAAATTTCCTTGAACGTTGCGACAACTCTAACTGAGTGTAAGCGCCCGTCAAGTCCAAAGAACAAAATATTTGTGAATCAGCCAATGAAGCAAACACATCTTGAGCAAGGGGTAGAGGATAAGTGTTGGGAATCAGTATTTTATTTAAAGAAACTTTGCAATCTATTACCATGCGTAAATCCCCATCCTTTTTCACAATCGCAATAACTGGCGAAGCCCACTCGCTCGCCTTGATTGGTGTGATCACTCCTGTCGCTCCAACATGTCTAAATGCTCATTGAATTTGTCTTTGATCTTGTACGGAACTTGATACGCCTTCTTGAAAATTGGTTGTTCTGATTTAAAGGTCAGATCAGCTTGGTACCCTGTAATTGGTTCAGTAAAGTCTTTAGAGAACACTTTGTTGTATTTCAGTTTAAGATTACCTAAAACTGTGTCAGTTGATTTGTAATCCAAATTTCCAATGATATTTGCCGGTAAAACTGAGTTTTCCAGCCAGGATAGAACATGTCAAGCCAATCTCTGCCTAAAAGTGGTGTAAAGTTCTTCAAACACCTCAAAACAACCAAATTTCCGGTCTCGGTTCGCTTATTCAACCCAATTTCAACAGAAATCTGTCCAAGCACCTCCAAACCCGAACCATTAACCACAACCAAGCGTTTATTGCAAAATTTAAGAGGAATTTCATTGAAATATTGCTCGTACAAATGTTGACTAATAACAGCAACTGCTGACCCTGTGTCAACTTCCATTTCCAAAAATTTGTCATGAACTCGAACATCCACTAAACACGGCTCACTTAAGGTCTTCTTATCCCCAATTTTCATGCACTGCATCTCACTTTCATCATCCTCAGAGTTGTTGATTCTGATTCTGTTGAATTTGTCAAAAACCGGTTTAGTTTCAGGAGTATCCTCTTCAACAAAATTCACCCTTTTAACTTGTTTACCCGCAAGCAAATCACAAAAACGCTTAATATGTCCCTTTCTTTTGCAATAATTACAAATTGCATTGTTGTAGTAATTTTGTTCACGGCTGTGGCTGCGATCGTAGCTGTGATTACGATTGTGAGATCTGCGATCGTAATCTCGCCTCTCACGACGCACTTCTCGGCCTCTGCGATCCATGTCACGTCCTCTGCGCTCATGACCACGATCACGACTCCTGCTGCGTGAACGATATCTCCCCGAACAAGAATTAACTTTTGGTCCCAATCGCTGATGAACAGCCAGAACGCTAGCAGTAGCACCAACATTTTCCACACGATTTTCACCCATTTGTTGAGCCCTTTTTCAGCCCTCTCCGTGTTGATTACCATCTTCTCAACCTGCGCCAAACTTAAATCTTCTTCTTCTAGCAGTTTATGTTGCAAACGTTTGTCTTTAATGCCCATAACAAGTTTGTCGCGAAGAGCCTCATCTTTAAATGCATTGAAGTTGCAATCTTCAGCGAGAAGTTTTACTGAGAGTACAAAATTCTCAGAACTTTCATTAAGAAGTTGAAAACGGTTGTAAAATCAAATCGATACATCATGGCTGGCACAGCTTTATCAAACCTGCCTTTCAGCTGCTTAACAACTTCCTTAAATTCAAGTTTTTCAACTTCTTGCTTAGGAAAAATCAATTTAATTTCATCAAAAACGTCCTCGCCACTCACAGAGATAAACCACGACAACTTATCTGCATCGCAAGCCACCTTGTTGAGTTTGCACATTACTTCAAATCGCTCAACATAATTGGCAAAAGACTTGCTTCGATGGTAATGATCGATAGAACCGATCATGCCGGGAACAGACGACATCTTGGGGCGAAAAAAAAAATCAAGTTTTCTACTTACAGTAACCGCAGGAGTGTGACCGTAGCTTTGGCTGAACTCTTGGGTTAATGCTGCTGATGACACGTGTCCGCGGGGTCGGTTGGTGCTTCTCGCCGACCGTGAGCAAATCGTCTGGCCTCGCCGCCCTGATTCCTCACTCACGCCTCACTTGTCAAATCTCACGATCTGGATTAGCGATTCTCACCGCGTCAAGCCTGCTCACCGCCGGATTACCGCGATCTCACGCCGCGAACAAAGGATGATCCCGAGGATGATCGGCTTGGGACGGCTGGTGCGTGTGTGCGGCTGTGAATAGAACAAAAGATTTGTTATAAAATGGAGTCTGCTAATCACGTGATCGGTATGAAGAGATGGGTTTTCACAAAAATTTCAATATGCGCTTAATCGAGGAATCTCCGTGCAATAGCTGTTTAAGATCACTAACTACAGACTATCTACGGTTCTCGCAGGTCACTTAATACTCACGTCTGTTCACTCTGGACTAATTAGATCCGTTTGAACCTCTCCGCCTAAAATCTGCAACCACAAATTGCGTTAAACCAAAAATCACTGCACGACGCGTTCCGCGTTTTCAACGTTTTCTCGTCGCCACTTTTAATATACTTACTCACTCGCGTAAACTTCTTATAAGTTTAAATAGGAATTAGGAATAGTTTTAAGACTCGGATTTAGGATTAAGTTAAATATCAAATTATACTGTCTCCGTACTCGCTGACGGCTAGATTCGAATGAATCTTTTATTAAATAAAAATGCCTTTTTATACATGCACGATCTCGCACGATCGTTCCCGATCTCACTCGATCGTTGCGAGTTCATCCCGATCATATTCAATCGGTTTTACCGAACACGGTTAATAATTATTGATAATTTTATCTGGACACTACAGTCATCAGACCGATGAATTGTTGAAAAGATGAGCCATTTCGGTCAAGTAGGTTTCCCATACTGATGGGCATATTTCTGGGTTATATAAAATTTCATAAAATAATGCAAAACAAATATGTTGAAGCCATGCCTTTTATACGCAGCTGGATGACTACTTTTTATGTTGAAATGGAAAATTGAAAAAAAAAATCTCAATTGATAATTAATTTAAAATTATTGAACCCTGGAAATCAACGATTTGAAACGAGTTTTGAATCAGCATCAGTTTTTTTTTGTATTATAATTTCAGTTTAATGCCCTAGTTTGATCGAGTCTCCCGAATTTCAAAAATTCATCAATTCACAATCCGTGGGAAGCTTCGTGACAGAAAAATAAGTGAGCTTTCAAATGCGTACTTCTTCGACACAGGATTGACGTGGCTACGGAATCAAAATTTAAGAGGGTGTGGGCTTGTAATTTAGGAAATAGGAAATCTTGAGTTACAATAAAATATTTTAAAGTTTTGGCTACCGATAAGAAACCCAACATGGCAATTCCAGTGGTAAATTGGCTTGTAGAAGATTTGTTTATAAAATTATTTTTTCAATTTTTTTTTTCATTGAGTAGTTATATCTGACATAAATCCCTAAAAAATCAACCTCAACCCTAGGTTACACAACGCTCGCAAACGCAGCGACGCAGATTGATTGAAAAAGTCCTTCCCTGAAGGCTGTCATCGGCAGGCAGGCAAGCTGCCAACTCCACGGCCGTGTAACCGGTGGCCAAACCACGAAAATTTGGTTCCGGAACTGTGTGCGGGGTGTGCTGGAGAACGAAAGAGTGCGGAGCGCTCCCATTAATTTGAAAGTGCGGGACGAAAATTGGCCCACGTGTTGGGGTTGACGTGGATGGACGGGTGACTCTCTGTTTGATTTTGCGATTGAAGTGGCTGCCATGGTTGTGGGGCAGGTCAGGGCAGGTGGTTTTGTGGCAAAGTTTTCGGATGGAAAACTACCAGTCGAGTCGTTGATTAATTTAGCAACCTGGTCAATTAGCGAAATTGATGCGAGCGGAAATTTTTCCTGGTTTGATTTGCGGGAAATGGGGTTTGGTTTTGGGGGGAAATTGTCAGATTGACGTTGAAATTAATTGAGTTTTGAAATTATGGTTTAATAAAAATCGACTCTTTAAGGGAGCTTTAATAGCTCTTCTTCAAATGAAATCTCCGTCAAGCAGAAGACTCCGCGAAAGCTGCTGACTCATTATAAGCCATCATCAATCCCAGAATAGATAGAAACAGCAGCCACTTCGTTTATCCATCCCAGCGGCAGCGAGTCGTCCGTTTTCTACTCGAACAAACTCTCAAGGCCTTTTGGAAACTCATCCAACCCTATGAACCCGGTGAGGCGCGAAGAAAATCGCTCTTTAATCTTCACTCCACGCCATTTCCGTCCACGATGGCGTTGCGAAATCCTTTCCCTAGTTGGACGGACGGCCTTCGCTGACCTTCCTCCGACCGTACTTGAGCACACTTCACCTGTCCAACACCGGGGTCTAGAAAAAAGAACGCTGGCCGTAGAACAACTCGTTCACGGGAGGAAAACTAATTTAAAATTTGAATTTTAAATTACAATAAAAATCAATACCACGGACCGTTGGTGGTCTTTACGGGTGGGCGGTTGGTGTTGGCCACCAACCTGCCAGGTGACGGTCGGGTCCGGAAATTGTCCCAGCTTCTGGTCGCCGCACTGGTTGGCACGTTACAGCCACTTTTGTACTGCACAGCAGTGGTGTGAAAATCGTTTAATAGAAATGAATTGTTCTCACTTTAAAGAATTTGTAGATATCGAAAAACGAATAAACTGAGAAAAAGTCGCCAAGTCAAGTCGCGATCGCTGGCATCACTGACATGACACGATGTGACACAGAAATGTTGGACGTCAGTGTCATCCTAGTTCCGCCGTATCTCGATGGTCGATTGGACGGATGCTGCACCAGGAATGCCTGGTTCGGTGGCCTACATTTGGTATGCACCGCGCGAGAGGTATGCAAAATCGATGAACATATGGGTGGCGATGCAGGTTTCCACCCGGTAGATGGACGGGAAAAGTGTGATTTTCCGAATGAGTGGTGGAAAAAGGGACAGCTGTTTGCGGTTGACGGTTTGTGGGATATCGATCACTGGTTTGGACCGAATTCCATACGATTGGTATTCGATTGCTGATTGGTTAAAATTGGTATCAAAAGCTTTATAGATCAATTATTGGTAATACTGAAATTTCCTTACCAACTTCGTCATTCTGACGAAAGCAGAAGCTTAATTTTAACATCTCAAAGTATTGCTAATGAAGGCTCGCGACTTGCCAATTGATAATCAGCTCCCCCAACAAATAACCGATAATGGTAGGACGTCAATAAGTGATTATTATCGCGTGTGGCGAATAGAATTAGAATTAGACAACACTAGACACAAAATTAGCCCCCGCGAACCTCCAAACTTGGCAAGATAATCGCTCGACACGATACGGTGGGACTAACAAGGCTCGAAACCGGGTCTTCACCGTGCAAGAATCAGTCAGTATCGATCGGGAGCCCCGAGAACGCACCACACTCAATCATAATTATAGCCATTTATGTTGTTAAATTATTGCAATTACGTTTTTACCCTCCGTGGCTGCCTTTGGACGGGCGTTTCCTGACCCTGGACTTCAAGAGGTGGGCCCTCGTTTGTTGTTCCATCGAGATGATTAGCAGCAGAACAATTCTCGGCCAATCTGCTGCGGTCAGGTTCTGGCTGGGATTAGGGCATGATTGTCCAGAATTTGAATACTCCCGGGGGCTCCAATTATGACATCCACGCATTCACTGGAAGTCTAATTGCTAATACCTCAACATAACCTCAAATCCAAATCGAAGCAAATTTCCCCATAAAACCCACTTTTGTACGCAATCTCCCCGATCCAGCGCAGGAAATCCCGAGCCTACGCAACCAAATTTCAAGAGTTCTTGAGCCATCCCACGCACCAGCAAACATAAGCGAACAGGGAAGTTGTTAAAATTCAAAAGTCAAAACCACTCGAAATTTCCCCAAAGAATGCCCGGCCTGACCTGGAGGTTCGCGAATTTTTAGGCTGCCTGCCCTGCCGTGAGAACAAGATAAATAATTTATTACCCACCAGAGTAAATTCAATTATTTCCCGATTTGGCTCATCATATTTCAACGAGGGGAGGGGGGAATAACTTTCTTTTCTTTTCGCTTGGAAAATATGCGAAACTCTAGAAGATTGTGATTAAGTGGGAGCACTTTGAAATCTGGACTTGAGGATGGTTTCAGAGGTCAATTTTCACTCAAAACTAAAAGTTAAGATTTTGATCAAATCATTCTTGTTTTCAAAAACCAGTAATTTGATTCACTAAGACCAGTTTCTTTCTTTATTGAATTTATTTGCTAAGTTTGAACAGTTCACCTAGAAAATTATCAATCCCCCCCCTTAATTCTCAAAAACTTTTCATTCCCAGTCCCCATTCCCCAAAGTCGAAAAAACTTCAAGGATTCCTTTCAGGGATCAGCCATTTCACAGGCGAGTTCCACCTCGTCTCAAAGTACACAAACGATTTGTTTTCAAGTTGGTTGAAGAATTACTCCCCCCATCCTTAAAATCTCCCCCAACTCAAGTGTTCCTTTTCTTTTATCAAACTCTGGTACTTTTGGCAGCCTTTTGTAGTTTGCTTTTGCGCAAAATTTTCAAGTATAATCTCTTGTGTTTTTCCAACTTGAGAATTTCAAGGAGCAAGGGGGGAGAGTTTGGGGGATCTCCTTTAGAGTTTACAGCAAGCTCAATTTCTCTTTGAATGACCTAGGTAATTGTTGAGGGTGCTGCTTGCTACAGAACTTAATTGTTGCGATTTGTTTGCAAAAAAAGGAAGAAAGTAATTGGTCTTATTAAGGTTTTCAAAGATTTGGAAAATTTTTAAGGTTTTTTCATAGTTTTTTGTTTATTATCGTAACATAATATCATATATAATAAGGCTGGTACAAATATTTTCAAATGTTTTCCCCAAAGTCCCCCCCTCCCTTTCCTCTTCCCCTTCCAAATTGGTCCGAAAAATCAGAGGACAAATTTTTTTTCAAAAATTTCTATGGTAATTCAAGTACAATCAGCAAAATTATTGGTAAACTAATAATTGCAAAATAACTGAACTAGTGTGGAATGCATTTCAAATACAGTTTTCATTCAAATCTTGAAACTATGGCTTGTTGTTTCAATTTTTTTCTTGTTTCGCCCACAAACGAGGGACAAAAACATTGAAAAATATTTGCATCAGCCTTATAGTGAATGTTCAAAAAACCAAAAAATCATAGTTTATGTTACCAAATATTGTTAAATTTTACCAATAGGTTAAATGTGTAAACTTTTGTTACATTTTCCTTGTTCACTTTACAAAAAAAAAACAATCTGCTCAAATTTTTTCTGAAAATTTATATTTCTGTTAATTTATATCATAATTCATTCATTTTTAGTATTTTTTAAATTAATTAAGTATCTAGAACCTCCAAACATAATCTTTTGCCTGTTTGCTGTTTTTAATTATTTTATATTTTAACAAATTTTACCATAAGACTTAGAGTCACAACAAAGTGTGTGAAAAAATAATCTGGGTTATTTGTCGAAACCTTATGTTGTTATTAGTTAGGAACACGGCCAAAGTTGATCTCAGAGAAATATATTTTTGGAAAACATTGACAAAATCAAATAAAAAAGCCCAAGATTTTCAAACAAAATAAGGATGCTGCTTTTCAATCCCATTTAAAAATTTTAAATTGGTTGAAATTTGGTTGTTGGGGAAATTTTAGAACAAAGCCCGTTTAGGGGCGGGGTTAATATATAAATATATTATTTATCGACTTTCAACGGACTTTCAATAAAACTCCTTCTATATTCTGTTGGACATGTGTTTATGTCTGTTTTCATTTTAAACACAAACTAAGATGGCAATAATAGATTTTTTTGTAACTTTTTCCTGTAAACAGGACAGAGTACTGTTTTTTTGAATATCTGAAGTCTTTACTTTTCCAAGTTTTGCATCAAAAGTGTGCCAATTGAATTATTGAAAATAAAAAATTAATGCTTAACTAAGTTTATCAACTTTTGATAAAACAAGTAGAAATTTGATGATTCAACTTGTCTTTACTTAATCTTAATACTCCAAAACCAAAAATGTGGTCTCTTCTGATTAAAAAAAACTAATTGTTTTGAAAAATATCACCGAGAGCAATTCGAAATACTTGAAATATGTAACTAATTCAAACAAAAATGAACAAACGATTTCTAGAGAGGTGCCATGAATACTTTTTCACCAAGCTAAGAATGATTCTATGGAAATTCATTCGTATTCAAATTGAATGATTTATTTTACAATAAAATCTTTCAACTATCAAATAAATTAACAAAATTGCATTGGAATAAATATTTGAAAAAGACTTTAAATTACAAATAATCATCCATTATAAACACCAAATACTGGGGCAAATCAGGACACAAGGACCGAATTTGAATAGATCGCTTTAGATGACCGTACCAAATCTTAAAATCTTTCTGAAATCCTTTAAAAAAATAGGTACAAAATTTTTTTTTTGCAATTCCGTCGTGAAACTACTTACTTTTCCTGTCATTCTTGAACGACGAAATAGCCTACTTTTCTGTACTGCTGAAAAGTACTACTTTTCAGCACTGAAATGGATGCTGAAAAGTTGAACTTTTCAGCACTTGTTTTGAAAAGTAACACTTTTCAACATTTTTTGGTTTAAACGATTTATTAACAAAATACATGAATATTTGACTAAAAATTTAACTCAATGGGTGTTTTTCGGAATTGCAAAAAATGTTGTATGGAACTCGTTGCAAAACTTGATTTTTTCAGCACTCTTCGTATTTATCCAACTCGGTGAACCTCGTTGGATAATTGTACGACTCGTGCTGAAAAAATCCTCTTTTTGCCACTTGTTGCATAAACTACTTTTTTACCATTCAGTAATAATTGATTTTTAGAATTAAAATTGACTAACATAATTCAAATTCCACAAAGGCAAATGCTAGTTTTATTACACGTTTTTTGTCTCTCCCTCCCTCTCTATCTGCTTCAAAATTTCTCCAAAATATATATTTTGGAAATTTATATTTCCAACGAAATTCAATCAAAAAGGGCTATTTAAATCATTTTACAAATTTTGAATTTTTAGATCAAATATTTTAAAAAGACGTAATTCTTGAGGAAATAATATATTTTCATAAATTAATTGATATTTATTAGGATTTTTTTAAGACTGAGATACGCGACTTTTTCTGTTTAGTCTTACTCAATTGATAGGAACCCTAGTAACATTTTTAAACTTACAGGTTTTATCAGGGTTCTGAAAACCTTCATGCGGCCTAAATAGGCTTTTATGGCCTACTTAAAACTTAAACTGTTACTAGGGAATATCTCCAAAAAAGCTTTTTGTCATTAATTAAATTAGGATATTTTTTGCAACTCTAAATCCTTATCAAAGAACAACGGGAAATACAAAATAATCTGCAAAATATACAGATATTTTTGATAAGATTAGTTGATAGGCAAAACAATACCACACAAAAATAACATAATTAAAGATAAAAAAAACAGAGAAAACATACAAACTAAATCAGGGATCAAGTTTTTCGTTTACAGAATGTTCTACGTTAAATTTTTGAGAAATATTGATCAAATTCAAAGAGATTTTTCAGGTTCCAATGCTACCAGACCATCGCGACAAGTTCCCAACAACTCAAACTATCATTTTCAACCTCTGTGCAGCATCCTGGAAGTCATTTGTACTTCGTCGAAGCGCAACACGATCGTTCCCGACCTCGCCAGGGGTCAAAACAAATTAGGTGCGAGCGGCAATTTCCGAGGCAGAACCGACGCGCGCGCAGGCAGATCTCAACTTACAGGCAGTCCATCACACACAGATCTTCCTCGAAAAGTGTATCGTTTTCGCACTTTCTCGGATTGCTTGGGCTTCCCATTGTCTTGTCCGCTGCCGGCTGCTTCTGCTGCTGCCTGGCTCCCGTCGTCGAACCTCATGGTGTTGCTTCTCACACCATGCTGGGCTGACTTCTTGAGCAAGTCGTAATTTATAATTTCTTCTCATTTTTCAACCTCTGGAGTCTGCGTGGACTGGCGCTGGGTTTCGGTACTCGCGCGAAAAGCCCCCTGGCAGCTGGACAACAATGAGGGCCCTGACTCCCAGTGATCTCCGCTGGAATGTGCTCTAGACTTTAAGTTTCGAGCAAAATTAGACGCATTGTTTGCCGGCCAATTTGCCGAAAACATTTTTAACACACTGCCTTCCTGAAAAGGACCTCCTCACTTTGGGCCGAGACGGCTCTCGGAGTGAAAATTGGCTCGTAACGAGCGTCGAGTTCGACGCCGTGAATAATTGAAGCTGCCGGGCTTCTTTGTCCAACTTCATTAGAGATCTCGTGAACGGACCTTAAAAAGTAGTGACTTTGATCAACACTTGCTGAAAAGGTCGAATTAACCACGTTTACTCCAACCAACAGTAAGACCTAGTCCTCTCGAGGGATTCTGAGGAAAGTGAACCCCAAAACGCACACACCACTCACACAATTGACCTGGGATGTGAGGTAATCGAGTTAGGCGCGAACTCCCCATACAAAAGGCAGACCGGGCCAGGGAAGGTGAGAAAATTATCGGACAAATTGGGCTATGATTGGGCTCCCTAATCGAGGCATCGATTGTTTGAGCTCATTGTACCTACACAGCTAAAAAAGTAGTAATCCAGCTGCGTGTAAAAGGCATGGGTGTAAAATAAATATTGCATTATTTTATGCAATTTTATGTAGTTTTACACCCTGCAATATGTAGCCCGTCAGTATGGGAAACCTACTTGACCGAAATGTCAAGCTCATATATGCGTTTATCCTTACAGCGTTTCATCGGTCTGATGGCCGAGTGGGCTAAGGCGCCAGTCCTTACTGTTGGTGCTGGGTTTGAATCCCGTCGGTTGCAACTTTTTTTTGTTTTTGCAAAAAATTTACATGCAGTGTGTAATATTAAGTGTTTATTTTGACGAAGGTGATGTGCATGCTTTTGCATGCGATTTTACCATCGGATTTTTTGCTGTGTAGGTTCGAGGCTAGGTTTGATGGGAAAGATCGATAGAAAAAAATCAAGTACCTAGAAGGTGTGGCTCCTGGGGGTCACTTATTGAATTAGATAATGGATAATGATGGGTCGTGGCAGCAGTGGTTGATCGAAGAGTAGCTGGGAGGGATCATTAAATCGAGCTGCACTAACTAGATGATGATGACGATTGGACACGGTTAACGTTATGAAGGTTGATCTTTTTTCAGTTTGAATTTATAATACATTGGTTCAATAGCTAGGCACAAATTTGACTATGGGGTACTCAAAGGCTGACCCTTAATTTACATCTCATGAAAGAGAAAAGACAAATTTTGTTGTTTGAGTAGAAAAGCTAAAAAATAGGTTTACAAACATGCAAAGAAAAAGAAAATGATTTTAAACTATTTCTACTTTTCAATTTTATTGGGAGAATGATAAATTAATGAATTAATAACACTTCTGAAGTAATTTGTATTTACCTCAAATTTGTTAATAAGAAAAAACATAGGCGATCAAATTTTGTTATGAAAATATACAAAATTTCAAGCTTTTTTTCAAACAAAGTTGACTTAAATAGTTTATCACGAATTTGGAATCAAATAGTTGTAATAATCATTCACGGCATATTTTAATCACATCTGCAGCATGCAATTACAAAAATCTTCTTTTTGGAAATAACTTTTCTTTACAAGCTTCATGGTTTTCATGGTTTGAAATTAAAAAAGGATATTTCACAGATTGTCCTGCAAATTTTCCCTAAATCTTTGATGTATAAAGACAAGAGTGGTTGTTTCCATTTTTATTCAGAAGCTTACATCAGTTAGTTGCTCGTTACTTTATCATAAAAGCAATTAATTTAAATTGTTAAAAAATACTTGGCATTTTGTTAAGATACATAATTTTAATTCTGATATTAATGAAAAGCCGCAGCACTTCTATCGAAAACTTATAAATTAGTGAATTGTTTTCTTTTTGCATCGAATTGAATACTTTTAGCTAGATTACTTTAAGATCATTTAAAATACAAATTTTGCTGTTAAGATCCCATGAATAAAATTGGGATCAACTCATTCCCCAAAAAAAATAACTAAATCATGCTACAAAAACACTGAAGACCTTTAATGTAGAAACTCATCCTATCTGGATTTGAAAGAAAATAGTCAAAAGAATTCGAGAATGAAATTCAGAATAATCATTTTTTTCTTCAGAGTATTCAAATAATTCCGTTAAATAGTTGAACCATTTCAAAAATCATGAAAATTTATTTCTTGAATTGCTCTAAACTTTCTTTAATTCTTTTTAATGTACATGATTTGTATTCGCGACTTATTGTTTTTAATATGTCTAGTAATTTGATTTTTTAATAAAAAAGCTTCAAATGTCACCCTACCCAAGTAACATTTTTTCCCAGGAGTTCTACAAGAGCTCTTCAAGATAGCTACAGCATAGCAGTTTGGACCGCGGTAGGATTAAATTCTCTTCAAAACTTCTTCAGGAGTTTGCAAGAGTACTTGAAGAGAGTTTTATCCTACCGCGGTCCAAACTGCTATGCTGTAGCTATCTTGAAGAGTTCTTGAAGAACTCCTGGAAAAAAAATGTTACTTGGGTAATTGATGGAAGAATTAAAGGGAAATGCCAGCCGAGTTGAGTGCACCCACTCAAACATAGCATAATTTATGCCCTTTTAAAATGTAATTCGTGATTTGCAAAATTTCGAATATTTTTTCAATTAGTTGAGCAACCAAATGTCAATACAACAATGTTCAAAAAACAAATTGTTGAAATTTTTTAGCTTCTGGATATCTTTTTTTCGTTAGAGTTTTTAAAAGTTAAAAGACATTTTTGTTGATGAATTTTACCTTAATATGGCCAAAACT
Source organism: Culex quinquefasciatus (assembly GCF_015732765.1). Classification (NCBI taxonomy): domain Eukaryota; kingdom Metazoa; phylum Arthropoda; class Insecta; order Diptera; family Culicidae; genus Culex; species Culex quinquefasciatus. The sequence goes on along the minus strand of NC_051862.1, from coordinate 17,189,984 downwards.
CATAGTAGTGAAATTTATCCAAAATTTACAGACATATTTTTTGATTAATGATTAAATTTTTAAAATTCTCAAAACTAATATTAAAAAAAATAACTTGGTCATAAACAAAACACTGTCATACCCTATAGCTCAAAAGTTAACACTTTTTTCTAAAGAAACATATCAAAAAGTAAAATAAAAATGAAAGAGATAAAGTTTTTGGCAAAATCGAGTTTTTATGATAAAAATTTATTTTAAAATAAAAAAAATAATCTGAATACAGCCCAGACTCGATGATCCGAAGCCTCGATTATCCAAAGTTACGATTATCCGAAGTTCGATTATCCGAAGGTTTGTATGGGATTTCGGATAATCGAATCACGAACAAAAATTTTTTTTCGTTTTTTTCTTTTTCTTGTTTTAAACATCAAATTCGAGATCTGCGACCCCATTTTAGTCAAATTTGAATAGTTGATTGCTTATTAATTAATAAAATGTATTTTTTCAATATTTTGTAACCGCCATATTGGCCGCCATCTTGGATTAAAAAAATGTAAATCCCTAGCGTAGTTTAGGGGTCATACTTAAGCTCGACAATAAAAAAAAGACAGCGAAAAATTTTTTTTTTCGTGAATCGATTATCTGAAGTTTTGATTATCCGAAGTGAAATTTTACCGAGGCCTTCAGATAATCGAGTCTGGACTGTAGTCCTATTCAAAACCTACAACTTTGCCGAAGACAACAAATCGATCAGAAATTCCCTTCTCGAAGTACAGATTTTCGAATGTTTTCATAGCTCAGCAGTTGAAAAATTCGACATAAAATATGTTTTTTTTTTGTTTTGTTTTTGTTATTTCATGTTTCTTTTATTCAAAGTGAGCCGAGATCAAATAACAATTGCTCTGTATTATATTTAATTCTGTACGTTTTTTAAACATGAGAAAACTAACATACCTAATCAACAAACCATAAGAAAATGAAGAATTGATTAGAGTTATCCAAATGTAGCGGACAGAAAATTTCAAAGAAATCTTGAATATTTTTTTGTCTCTTGATTGGTTCAAAATAATTATAAAAATAGAAGACTTAAACTTGAAACTATATGACCATTTGTGACTAAACCAAGGTTAACGAAACTTATCTCTCGATTTTCAACTTAACTTAAGTTTTTACAAAGATTTCTCCTTCAACATTTTTCATCTCTTTCCAGAACGCTCTTCCCTCAATACTGACCTCTTCAACTGCCATCAACTAAACGGTAAGTAACCAACTTCTCACTCTTCCTCCACTTAACTAGTTACCGCACACCTCTGCGATACTTTATGAATCGCCCGGGTCAATTCGAACAAAATTGAACCCATTTAATAAGACCACCACTTTGACCGCCCCCTTCGTAGATTGCAAACCAACAAGCTCCCTTCCTTCGGGCAGAGAGACTCGAGCTCGAAATTGGAAATAAATTTTCCACTTTATGACCGGTGCACTAAAATCAGTCAGATGGTTTCGTCCTTCACTGAGGTGAGGTCCTCCAGGATCTTTCGATCGCAATCGATGAGGTCAAGTCCATATATAACGTTTTATAACGCAACGGGTCCTTCTTCGAGAACCCGGAGTTTGTGAAGAAGGAAACGCAACCGACCGACATGTGCACACACCATGACTTGACTTTCCGAGATTGCTTCCTTGAAGAAGCGTCGAAAACATGAGCGAGAGCAAAAGGGATTTTATGACTTTTTGGCTGTTTTCGGGGTTCGCTCCCGGTTATTGAGCGCCCAGGACGAACTATAAAATCGTAAAAAAGAGGAAAATAGGAGAAAAAGTGTGGATTCCAAAACGAGCGGAGAATGTTCGCAGCAGGGAGTTGAACGCAGGGATATCTCCGAGCGTTGACTGCTGACTGTGCTAGCGGGCTTCCAGAGCGGGCCATAAAGCAATCGTTGACGACGACGGGCCGGATATGTTGTGTAGCTGTGGCACTGGCTTGACTTCTAGGCTAGGAGTCTCTCCCATGGGGTCTCTGGCAGAAGCAGCCTGGCCTCAGCTACATGCACCCAAAACAACCATGCTGGGTGCGTGGAACAAGCCACCACCAGTCAGTGCAGAGTGGAGAAAAACACAGTGTATCAAAATACAATTTATGCTGCACTTTGAACTCCGGTTTCGTAGGGGAGAGCTGTCAACAGTGAATATGTTGTGTTTTATTAACAAAAATAGCAATTTTTCACCATTGCAAATGCATTGCGTTTTAAATAATTCATTTTTAATTTGACTTTTAGCTACTTACAAGCTTATTTTTAATTTATCGTTTTTGGCATTAATTATCTGGATTTCTTTTATTTACCCAATTGAATCTATTGTTTTTTTTGTTTGCAATTGCTCAAAATTTTGCTGTGCTAAAATCTTGACTAAATCTTAACTCTTGGATTGATACTGATATTTTTAGTCTCTCTTAATTTAAACGAATGTTTACTACAACTTTGTTATGAAAATCGTCAGTAAGTTTTAAATGAATTAATTTTTTTTTTAAATAAATGCTATTTTTCATAAACCTTCAAAGCAGTATTTTAAAATTTCAATTGAATTGAAAATTGAAAAATTACATAATTGTGTCAAATAAGTTTTGATATCTCTTGAACAAGGTTGTTAATCGAAAAATATCGTCGATAATATTATCGTCTGACTATAACGATAATGGTTATCGTTATCATTATTTCGATATTTTGATAATATAAATATGTACTCAAAATTGTTCACAAAATACCTATTTTTTCGAAAATATTGAAATTTCCAAAATTTGCAATAAGGGTTTAAGAGGGGCTAAATGCTATGCTTTTTCAATTTATTAGAGTTTTGTTTTTGGAAAATACTAAAAATTTCACAAATTACCGTTTATTTTCGAAAATACTCAAATTTCCAAAATTTTCAATATGGGTATCAGACGAATTGAAATTTTGTATGGTTTTCAATTTATTAGATTTTTTTTTCCAAAACACTAAATTTTTTACAAACCACCGTTTTTTTTCGATAATATTAAATTAAAATTTCGTATGCTTTTTTAATTTATTTGATATTTTTTTTGAAAATACTAAAATTTTCACAAATTACCGTATTTTTTTGAAAATACTCAAAATTTCTAAATATGCAATATGGGTATCAAAAGAAGCTGTATTTTGTATGCTTTTTATTTTTTTTTTTAAATTCAAAAAAATTCAAAAAATGCCGTATTTTTCCAAAAATACTCAAATTTAAAAAAAAAACGTATTTTTCGAAAATTTTCAAGTTTTCAAAATTTGCAATATGAGTAGCAAAAGAATTGAAATTTCGTATGCTTTTTCAATTTATTAGGGGTTTTTTTACCTGAAAATTCCAAAATTTTCGCAAATTACCGTAATTTTTCGAAATTACTAAAATTTTCAAAATATACATTTGTATTTTGTATGCTTTTTCATTTTTTTAGTTTTTTTTTAAATTCTAAAACTTTCACAAAATACCTATTTTTTCGAAAATACTCAAATTTTTTAATAGTTTGCAATTTATTCGAGTTTTTTAAAAACAAAAAAATCACAAATTACCGTATTTTTTCGAAAGTACTCAAAGCGAAAATACTCGAAGTAAAATTTTGCATGCTACACTCAAATTGTGTATGATTCATAACATACAAAATGTTGCGTCGTTTAATACCCATATTGCAAATTTTTAAAAATTTAGCGTTTTCGACAAAATACGGTAATTTGTGAAAATTTAGTACTTTTCAAAAAATAAAATAAATTAAATGAGAAAGCAAACAAAATTTGATGATGATATATAATTATTAATTAATAAAAATATTTCAGCCGTTTTTATCTTATTGACCTGTGTTTATTTTTAATTTTTTTTTGTTGAACTGTTTCTATAACAGTTATTTTTTACAATTTGTTCTCAATTTGTTCTCAATTTTTTACTAAATTTATTTATTCTTCAATCATTTTTTTGTAAACATGGAAATTTATCATGCATAATACTTTTTTTTAAATATTAATGTAATGTTATTGGAAATAATTTGTCTCAAAATTTATTTGCATTGCTTAATCTAGAAAAAAAAAAATTTTTCACAATATCTCACTAGGCCGCTACAAATTTTATTTAAAGTTTTTATCTCCTTCTTCAAAGTTGGCCCGAAAAATCAGGGGGAACAAAAATATTTTTTTTTAAAAATTAATAATTCCAATGGAAATTGCAATTAGCTGAAATCAATTGAATTTTGGAAAATTTTCGATGTTTATAGTCGTAATTTGTTTTTTTTTCGCTAAAATTTTTGTTTTCATCAAATCTAAATTTTTTTTTCGAAAACTAATGATTGCAAAACAACTGAACTAGTAGAAAATGCATTTTAAAACACTTTTTCCATGCAAATGTTGAAACTACGGCTTGTTCTTTCAATATTTATTTTTTTTTAATTTTTTTGCTCAGCCTCCCCTCGAATCCGGCCAGAGCCGAGAAAAAGAAACTTTGAAAAATATTTGCATCGGCCTTATTAAATTGTATTAAGATAGTCAAATAAAACAAGAATAAGTGTTCTTCTAATGCATTATGTCATCAATTGAATGCTGATGTTTAGTTTTCACTATTTAGTCTTTTTATATCAGAAAATGAAAGTTTTTATATTTAAGAGGCAAAATAAAATAATATAAATCATTTTTATAAATAAATCCGATTTCATAATTCCATTAATGCTTCTTTTTTCTGAAGTTTTGGTGATTTGTTGAAAATTTACGTAAATTTAGGAGTTCAAAAGTTTTCTTAGATTCAAAAATGAACATATAATTATTCTTTTTATGTTTGTCACAAGTAATTAAATCTGTACTCACACCATCGAATTTCTTTTTGGTAATTTTCTGATAGAACAAACCTCAAATGAATTCAAAGACAAACCTCAACAACATTTCACATACTTTAGCTATTGATCTCATTGTAACCAGTTCAAAAACCCAATTTGCTTCCCCGTTGAGTTTCTCACGGAAAATCCCCGCAGCTTTCCGACTGTGGTTCTGCGTTCCTCCAAAACCATTTAAACTTCAATCTCAGATACACCACACCACTCCGCCAAAGACCGTCAATTTCGTTCACACCACGTATAGCGTTCACCATGACCTTTCTTCAATTTTCCCGAGTTGCGTTCGAGAAGTGTTACATCCGCGCACCCGGAGAGAGCGGGGAAAAATTTATCGATTTCGGATGTAAGTGCTGTTTAAATTTGTGTTATTTCCCAAACGTGATGATGGAATGATTATTGCTCGGGGGGTAATATTTACGAGCCGGTGTGGAGTTCCCAGCTGATGCTCGTGAAAGCTGCTGGATCCAGAAGTGCAGAATGATGCATTTCTCTCGTCCAGACACGAAAATGGCCTTGTTTTATTCCGAAAAAGGTTTGAGAAGATTGAGTACCAATTTTCTGAACCGGCCCACGCCGCCCCGGCAGGGTGGAATCGTAAAGGAGAATAAAATTTTTAAATAACCGGAGCACTTTCTGGGCGGGAATGTCTGCCATTTTTAGGTGTAACTAAATTGGGAAAGGATTTTTACGAGTTCTTTTGTTGAGTTTGTAAAAGAGATGAATTTGATAGTCTGTTATAAAAATGTTTCACAAAAATTGATGATTGATTGAAAGTTTGAATGATCGTTCTCATGCATTCCCAAAATTCCCAGAGTCGCAGAGTCCAAGTCAGTTCGAATGCAATTACAGCCAGAAACACACCATTACTTCAGATCCCCGCAAAAGTAGGGCAGCACCAGACCTCGAGAAAGGAGGATCATTTCGCAATCATTCCGAGGCGAATTCTTCGCCCTTCACGGCAAAATTCCCGATAATGTGCCAGTGCTGCCCCTAAAGCCCCTGCAGAAATTGCAGTCAACACCCGTCCCGACACACGAGGAATGCCTCGCCTGGAGCTGACTGACTGGCAGTTCTTTGCCTCGGCAGGATGGCTCAGCAGCAGCAGCAGCTGACTCCCTCGAAAGCTGTGGGATGTATTGAGGATGTGTTGCTTCCTGGCGCTGGTGCTGATGTGTTGAAGAAATGGGAAAATTTAAATCCTTAGTTGAGAAAGGATAGGGGAGAGGAACTTATTTACAGCATTTAGGAATCGTTTGAAATGTATAAATATTTGAGTATTTTACAGAAACATTACAGTTTGGCAATTTTTTTCATGATTTTAAATTTGGTATTTTTTTTTATTCAAATGAAAGTTTGTCCATTCTATCCCCATGTCAAAACAAGCCATTTTGCATCATTGGTTTTTCCATACATGGCTTAATACATTTTGCGGGTTGTTTTACAAAATGTGCATGTAAATATTCTAAAATATAAACCGTTAGAAGGGATTTTCTGATCGATTTGGAGTCTTCGGAAAAGGCACGGAAAAAAGTCTCGATTGTTTTATTTCACAATTCATCAATAAAAGTAGAATTTCCAAAATAGTAAGAGTTTACGATGGTGCAAAATCTGGTACCGGAGCTATTAATTTAGGAAAAACAAGCCTTACCCGACAAACTTCGTCTTGTCTCCTTTTTTGTATTTTGACGTTTTGAGCTTTTTGCTTTTTTAGCCTCCTGTGATCAAAATTTGATTTTACGTAACTTCTATATATATAAAAAATTTCGACGGTTTTGTTCGAACGCGAATCAATTCAACACGGAACGTCGGATCGAGGTGCTCTTTGTTGCGTTGGGTTCGTATAAGTCCAAGGAAGGTTCTTACGCTAACTAATTGACACTTTGGCCACTCTGGGACCTGTAGTAAACACCACTTATCGCAAGCACAATCGTTTATCGAATGACGTTCCATCGAGCAAGTTCCCTTTTCTTCTCCTCGCTTTGCTTGTTTGACATTTATGCCCTTTAGGATTCAGTTTGAATCCCTTCAGGAACACTCGAGTTTCGACTCTAACATTTCAAATGGCCAAATATAATTTGTGGCACTAAGTTTACATTGAATAATTCTTTCGCATTCGCATGGAGATAGTGATCTTAGCAGATTGCATACTGGATTTCATCATGCTAATGTGATGATTTTCCAGTACCAATTCTACCACTTATTTAACATTTAATAATTCAATTGATTTCGTATTTTTTTCATTATATTGACTATTCTCGTCTCATTCTCTACAGGACCGATTCCGGTGCATCTGCAGATTGTATGGGAAACGTTGCGTAAAATCAAATTTTGATCACAGGAGGCTGAATAAGCAAACAAGCTATACGTCAACAAACAAAAAAAAACCCAAGACGAAGTTTGTCGGGTAAAGCATGTTTCCCATATAATCTACAGATTTTCCAGAATCGGTTCCAGAGTGGCCAAAGTGTCAATTAGTTAGCGTAAGAACCTTCATTGGGCTCATACGAACCCAACGCAACAAAAAGCACCTTGATCAGACACTCCGTATTGAACTGATTCGCGTTCGAACAAAACTGTCGAAATTTTTTATATATATATATAGAAGATGTGATTTTTGAAAAAAGCTAAAATTTTGTCGAACAAAATTTCAAAGATTTGTTTAGATGATAAATTAAATTTGCAGTTGAAAATGACATGTATTATGATAAACTGCACCGTTTTCAAGTTGTAAGCATATTATGATGATTTTTTTTTAAGAAAAATGTTTAGTTTTTTTTTTCAATTTAAAAGTACTTCACAATGGAAAGCACCCCTGCAACAAATATTTCAGAAAAGCCTACATTTTTTTTTTTCATTTTGACTCTGCTGGTCGGACTGCTGGTGGCTGAGCTATAAACAGCCTCTTTAAGTTTGAATGTTGTGATAAATATTTTTTTATCTTATTGAATTTTCTGCTCTTTGCAATTAAAATAATTACGAAATTTTATTTATAATCAATAATTATTATTTTGAAGAACTGAAAACACTTATAAATAACATTTTCAAAATGCAGAAATAAATAATATTCTTTTCTTTAATATTGTTTGTCGAACTCAAAAAGAATACATTTTGAGAAATGAGTTTTTATTAATTAATAATAGGGCTAGTGATTTTAAGTGATTCCACGGACGCTGTGAAATCCAAGAAATAAGTCCTTGGCCGTAAACTTTGATAAATATCGCAAAATAATTTACTGTCGAAATGCTTCCCAATGTATTCAAACATTGTTTTTTTTTTATTAAACACTCCGCAAGATTTTAACTGAAATTAGAATAAATTGTAAATCATTTTATTGACAATTTAAAACTCATTAGTGAAGATATTGTTCAATGCAATTGAATGTTTTGTCAAAATGCAGTTAACTGATTGTAAATTTACAGTGAAAATAGCTATTATAGTTCATGCCATGAATCAAACCAACGATTTTGAAAATAAATCTGTATTTTATCTGAATCATGTCAAATTCGAAGCAGGTGAAGGAAATTTTGAATTATAAATTGCTGATTTAAACTTTTTAGTCATACGCAAGTATTTTAAATTACTAGATTGTTGGAATTTTTAAATATATAAATATAAAAAAAATCTGTATATACAACTATTTGTGATTTTTAAGATAAAAATAATGTAAAATACAGATTTTTCTTCATATCTGGCATGGTTATATCAAACAATTTGAGGTTCAAAGTATTTTACAAGACATGCACATTTTTTTCATTATCACACAAAATTTAAAAAAAATGTTGAAAAAAGTTATTTAATGAAAAAAACACATAAAAGTTTGATCTGCTTTATTTGTAAATCACTGTAGAATTCATTAAAATGTTTTTTATTCATTTTCATTTCAATTGAGAAAATTTGCAAAACTTTATAACTCTCTACAATTTTCAATAAAAAAATGTTTAAAAAGTGGAATGCAATTTCGCCCAAACTTTTTTTAAATACTCAAATTTCTATTCTCTGAAAGCCAAACACAATTTAATTTTCATTAATTTTACCGGTGAATCAGTCGATTGGGACGTGTTTAGTATTGCAGATATTTCAGCTAATTTAGTTTCTAAAATCTCAGTATTATAAATAGGCCTAACTAGCTGACAAAAATAAAATACACCCAGAATTTTTATTACAGTGAATATTATGTACACAATTATTCAAAAATACAAAGTTTTTGCATATTTTTTATGTTTTTAAAGTAGATTTTAAAGTGAAGTTTATATGTTTTGTAATTTATGATTTTTTGCCGTTAAAAATCCCTACCCCTCGTTATTATAGGTGTCTTATCAAATACCGCCAGTGGGGGTAACATTGGGTCTGGTGTGAGATTAAGACAAAGAGATTATTTTCGGAATTGCAATTTCTCAGGTTCTTAACCTGTCAAATTCTGGGACATCAAGAAACTTTGCTGAAAAAGTAAAAAAAAGTTCCTAAAGCAAATCTGGTAGTTTCTTCAGCTGTTTAAATTTGATCTACATTTTGGCCTGAAATCACCACTCGAAAATGTATATTTAAAAAAAAAGTATTTATCAATCTTCGTAAACTTTGAGAAAATTTCGATAACGTTTTAAGAATCTTGTTAATGTAAAAAGATTATTGATATATTTGTCAGATTAGTAAATTCAATATATGTATTAAAATTAGGCCTTATATTTCAAATGTCTTGAATTTAAGTGTAGAGCCTTTTTCAACCTTCAACAGTTAGGATGAAAATGTCTTTGCCATTTGAAATTAGTTTTTTTCCTTTGTGATTTTGAATATATATAGGAAATTAAATAAAACATGTAAAATCTTTTCCAAAAACAATCCATGGTAATTAGCGTTAATTTCAACAAAATGCGGAATTAACTGAAATTGAAACGAGTATGTGTGAATTAGAAAAATAATTTGGACAACAACTTTTTCAACAATCAACTCACGTCTGATCAACCTTTCAGTTCCATCTCATCAACACAGAATCAACCTTAAATTCACCCGAAAATAAAAAGGCCTCCCACCCAGAACCGCTCATAAAACAACCATTTCGACAACCCCACTTTGAAACAAATGCGAGTCCCACGTTTAAAGCCTTAGAATGGGTAGAGGTACGATGTTTAAATTTAGATTCCAGACATGCAACAGCATCGTCTAATTCGCAAATTTATTCCCTCGGAAGCCCTAACCTGAGCCGGTGCCGGTGGATCCATCATTTCGGGAAGGAAAAACTAGAAGGCTCGTAAAGAGCGAGCGAGGCCACATTTGAATATTTCATTTGGCACAGGTGATAAATTAAAATTATAACAGTTGTCGCGATGTGTGCTGTCGTTTCGCTGGGAATGGCTGGTTTGTGGCTTTAAAATGTGAGAGAAATTTAAGTGTTTAGAGAATAAAATGTCGTAATGAAATGCCTTAGAATTTTATGAGAGTTACAATTGAAGAGTCGAAATGTTAAAATTTTTGAGTTAAAAAACAAAATTTTACAACTAAAAAACACTTTAACATGAAGCCAATGATCATGACATTTCTCCTTAACATTGTTAACATCTTCCAAACATCCCTCCAGAACCACCCAAGTCTGTCTGTCACATTGAAAGTAAACTTTGCCCAAGAACCGCCTTTTTGTCCCGCTTCGTCCCCAATCCGCCACGCTCGCTGGCACCGAGATTGGCACCCCGAAAATTTGCCACGCTTTTTGCAACCCAAAAGACGAAAAAAAAAACTTTCTTTGCTAGTTTTCCACCACGTGTGTGGTTGGTTGGTGATGGTGTGCTTTTTTGTCATCCTTCCACAATAGATGATTGAACTATTTTCCGTATACACTTTTACCCTTACTGGCAGAACTTTTCTGGAGTCTTTTTGACAAAATTCTGCAGCACGAGATGATGTCGCCTGTTGGAGAAGTTTATTTTCCGCACTGTGTGGGACCACAGTGACAAAAAGAGGGAACAGAATGCGACATGAGTAAGGAGAGAAAAAAATCATTATCAATGATGGTTTTTTCGTTTTCGTTCGTATTGTAAGGTTCCGTCGCGATTCGTTCCATGAGCAGAACTTCATCTATTTCGGCAATCGAGAGGGAAGAATCTCAGATCGAAAGACGTGTTCTCAAGAAAATCTCCAGTTTTTTTTTTCTTCAAGTCAAATTTTAATTTTGAAAAATATCTGTAAATTAGACGTTTTTAAAAACTTTTTGTTAAAAGTTTCAACATAAAATAAAATATTTTGATTAACATACCTAACTTTCGATAATTTCGCTAACAACAAGTTAGCAGAAGGTTCTTAAACTGCTTGAAAATTATGAATATATTTATAGCTTCTTTCCGTAAAATGCAAACGTTTTTATTATATTTTAAATTTATTTATTGGAATATTTATGCAAAATTGCAGCAGATAAAAGTAATCCATTATTAATTGATTTCCCTCTTTCAAATTCTCAAAAAAAAGGAGGGGGCAAAAATTAATAAAATTAATAAAAATTGACCAAAGTTGTAAAAACGAAATCTGGACTTCCAAATCTTTTAACCAATTTTTAATTTGGGTTCCATAAATCATTGATTCATTTTTTTAAATTTTCATTGATAGAAGTTAAACTAAAATATTGCTTATAGCAATTTTGTTTCTAAACTTTCAAAATCTGGCATAAAATATAAATCAGCATTTCCATATGAAAGTTAAAGGAAAAAAATAAAAGTGCTTCGATTTCGCAAAAAAAAAATGGACTGGGGATTCCCTGGCCGAAATAATGGGATCCGTGTTGTCCAAAGTCGTGTTAGGGTGGTCCAAAAAATTGCCAGTTTCGTCGATTTTCACAAAACCCACTTTTTTCAAAAAATCATAACTTATTTTAACTGTCTTTAGCGTAAATGAAAGAGTTTGACTATAAAAAATAAAAGTTTGGCCCAACATTTGAAAATGTCTTATAAAAACTTCAAATGCTGTTTTGATCAAATTTTTTGAATATTTTGATAAAAATTGATTTTAAATTGAATATATAGAATTATTTTTTTAAAGGCTTTGAAACAAAATATGATAATTGAACAGACCATTTTACAGTAAATTGCAAATCGCAAGTTCTAAAAGATTTTTGGGATTTTTTCGGGAGGAATTCTGGTGAGCCCAAAGGTTTCCACCTCATTTCCTTTCTTTTTAACACACTATTGTCCTTCTTTGACCTTTGACCTTTTTTTTCCCTTTGAAGGGTAATTTATTCTAGCCTAATGATGTATTGGGTAAAAAAATTTGACAAAATTTTCATTTTGAAAACAAAACCAAACAAAATATTTGTTCTTGCTTTTTTACCTTGAAAAATATTTAAAAATTGAAGTTTTTTTGTAACTTTTTCGTGCAAAATTGTCTAAAAATTCTTCCAAATCACGAAAAATCAGTAAAAAATTTCGAAAGAATTCAAAAAACCATTATAAATCTAAAAATAAAACTCTAATTATATCTCTCATCCCAACAAATTTTAAATGTGTTGAAAAATATTTAACTTGTCGAGAGCCAAAATTTCGTTCAAAAAAATCAAATAAAATTAACAAAAAAAACTATTTTTTAAGTTCCCAAATTATTTTTGTTAGGGATATATCAATCTTAATTAAAAACCGACTTTCGTAATTCAATATTTCAACTAAAATGTTTTTTTAACGAAATTTTTTAAGGAAGATTTGATTTTTTGTAAAGATCAGAAAAAAATCGCTTTTTTTAAAATACGTCAAATAATTTGTCATATTTCTAAATTTTCAACATTCGACTAAGTCCTTAAGAATCAAATTTTCAATGAAAAATGAAAAAAGAAATTCCTAAGTGATGATAAATATTTAACTGGTCGAAAGCTAAAATAAGTCCAGAAAATCTGAAAAATGTTCAAGAAATGTTGTCTTGATACTCTTGAATTTTTTTCAACTGTGAGAACGAGTTTTTGAAGGTGTCAATAATTATTAAAAATTCACTTTCGAATTTCAATATTTCAATGAAAACGTTTTGATGGTTTTGTAATGGATGATTTTTTTTGTAATTTCGACGATTTCTCTGAAATGTTTGTTCAATACAAAAATAAATTCCTAAAAAACGACTTTTCAATGAAAAATGTAAAATTTAGAAATATCCTTAAAAACCGCAAAATCCGGAACAAAAATAGACTATGAAAACTATTCTATATGCCGGAAATTGAAAAGTCTGTTGGTAACTGAAATAATTTAATAAACTCAAAATAAACATTTCATATTGTTAGGGTAAAAATTCGGTAAATCTATCGAATTTATTGAATTGAATATTTAAGATACATTGAAAATGAACGGTGATGTATTAACCACCAAATAAACCTTTTATGATGCTGTATTAACCACAATAATGATGGTAATATAAAAATAACATCGAAAAGGACAATTTTTTTTTACACATTTTTATAGGTTAAAATCACACCTTTTTTAACATACAAGTATTTATTCCAGCAAAAAAATATTTTTATCATAAAATTTATCTAACATTCAAAATAAAATACTTTGAAAAGAATAAATACAGTTTTTCGAGGAAAATTTGTTTAAATTATCAATTTTGAATAGATTTTTTTTTAAAGTTCAATAAACTTTTTAAAATTGTTACGATACCCTCAAACATTTACAGAAATTTAATTTTACTAGTTTCTAATTTAAAATAGGTTTGTTTAACTATTGCCATTTCCGAACGTAAATTTTCCGTAAAATTTATTTAAATAATCTTAGGTTGCAACGTTTCCAGGCTTTGTCTAATTTTCCGTTTCATGATTTTGCTAATAAATAATAAGGTTAAATTCCTGATAAAAAAAAACTCAATAAGGTTGAAAATTTTGATGCAGGATAGGTATGCCTTGATTTTATATAGTGTATAACAATAGAAAGAATTATTTTATCATTTTTAAAATCTTTTAAATAAATTTGTCAATAATTTACACATAATTTTGATAATTCACAATGCATATAGTTTGAAAACAACCCCACATTAACTTTAATTTAAATAGTTATGATAAAATCTTTTTTTTTATTGATAAAATTTGTAGAAAACCATTAAACTAAACATAAAAATTTAAAATAAAAAATCTGGAGAACAAATAATCACATGCCTCACCCATAAACAGATTGCGTTTAAAAAAAGTAAATTTTAAAAACTTTCATAAGCAGTTTATTGAGTAAAACGTTGAACCGAGACTCAGTTCTATCTCGGATTCTATGTTCTTTTCTGTTCTACTTAAGATTCTATGCATTTTTTTAATGCAATCCAAAATTTTGTCTTCAGATGTTTTTTTTAATTAGTGTTATTTGGTTATGTTTATTTGAAACATTGCATCTGATCTGAATGTTTCCAATCGATAAACAAAAATAATTAAATAACAAAACTACAATGATTTCACCGAGAACTCCCTAGCTACCAGAAGAGTATGAGAGCTTCAGACATACTGGAGTCAAAGTTTTGCAAAGCTGAGACACCATCGTCGGTTCAAATGTGATGCTGCTTTTTTCTTCCATCATTCCCTCACTTTCTTAGACCTGCTCCCTTCCGAACACTATATCGATTCGGTCCGTAATAAACAGCATGAAAGTAAGTCCCGGGGCCATGGGACCTTCCCGTCCCGTCTTCGGGACCCATACTGTGCGACCGAAAATCCAAGTGATAATTCGGAACGAATCAATTTCCTATAAAAGAAATTCCGAGGCGTTAATGGCAGGCTCTCCTAGGACGTCGGGTCTCAATGCAAATCCGGCAGATGTGTCGGGGACCTCCCAGCAAAGGTACCACCCGGCAGCCGGCGATTTAACCCCGATTATTTACGGTAAACTTTGGCCAATTGGCACAAAAGCAAAGTCACACTTGTCACTTGCGCTTCGAAGAGCAGCTGGGAATAAAACCGTCTAGTTTAGAGCAGTTTTCACCTTCTTATTTTTTTGTTGGAGGTCGTCCAAGAGAGGTCGAACTGCCGAAATCGCGATGGTCTGTCAGCCATAAAATCTTGGAAGAAGTTAGTTTGCAGCATTTAAGAGCAGTAAGCGCAAAAAAGAGGTTGTACTTTGCATGTTAATAAAAAGCACAAGTTTGAACTGACGGTGAAGATCTTCAAAGCATACAAATGGAGCATCTTCTTTTTTTTTGGTTTGGATTTTGGCAGATCTGGAGAACAGTTCTTACGAGCAGGACGAATAATTTACTGGTTCACTTTATGGTGGCGGGAGCTTTAAAGTGCAGCTTTTTACGATAATTGACCGAAAGTTTGCTTGGACTGTCGTTAAGTTAAGGGTAAGCAAATCAGCCAAGTTTAATGGTGAGTTCAATTTTTTTCTGTTAAAGTTAAGTGGATACTTATTTAGAAAACAAATGACCTAAAGTTCTGATTCATGATTTGACTAAACTAGAGTCAAGAAATGATTATCCAAAGTTTTGAAAATCTTCAAATTCGATTATCCCAAGTTTGCATTATCAAATTACAAATAAGTCGTAAAAATAAATGGGTAATTCTCCGCCAACTCACACAGCAGTTGCCCCGACCCCTCTTCGATTTGAGTGAAACTTTGTCCTATGGGGTAACTTTTGTCCCTGATCACGAATCCGAGGTCCGTTTTTTGATATCTCGTGACGGAAGGGCGGTACCCCTTCCATTTTGAACATGCGAAAAAGAGGTGTTTTTCAATAATTTGCAGCCTGAAACGGTGATGAGATAGAAATTTGGTGTCAAAGGGACTTTTATGTAAAATTAGACGCCCGATTTGATGGCGTACTCAGAATTCCGAAAAAAACGTATTTTTCATCGAAAAAAACACTAAAAAAGTTTTAAAAATTCTCCCATTTTCCGTTACTTGACTGTAAAAAATTTTGGAACATTTCATTTTATGGGAAATTTAATGTACTTTTTGAATCTACATTGCCCCAGAAGGGTCATTTTTTTCATTTAGAACAAAATTTTTCATTTTAAAATTTCGTGTTTTTTCTAACTTTGCAGGGTTATTTTTTAGAGTGTAACAATGTTTTACAAAGTTGTAGAGCAGACAATTGCAAAAATTTTGATATATAGACATAAGAGTTTTGCTCATAAACATCACGAGTTATCGCGATTTTACGAAAAAAAGTTTTGAAAAAGTTGGTCGTCATCGATCATGGCCGTTCATGGTCACCCGCGACAGACACGGACGACGAAACAAAGAGAAACGTAAAAAGTAACTTTTTCAAAACATTTTTTCGTAAAATCGCGATAACTCGTGATGTTTATAAACAAACCCCTTATGTCTATATATCAAATTTTTTGTAATTGTCTGCTCTACATGATTGTAGAACATTGTTACACTCTAAAAAATAACCCTGCAAAGTTAGAAAAAACACGAAATTTTAAAATGAAAAATTTTGTTCTAAATGAAAAAATGACCCTTCTGGGACAATGTAGATTCGAAAAGTACATTAAGTTTCCCATAAAATGACATGTTCCAAAAATATTTACAGTCGAGTAACGGAAAATGGGAGAATTTTTAAAACTTTTTTAGTGTTTTTTTCGATGAAAAATACGTTTTTTCGGAATTCTGAGTACGCCGTCAAATCGGGCGTCTAATTTTACATAAAAGTCCCTTTGACACCAAATTTCTATCTCATCACCGTTTCAGGCTGTACATTATTGAAAAACACCTCTTTTTTCGCATTTTCAAAAATGGAAGGGGTCGTACCGCCCCTCCGTCACGAGATATCAAAAAACGGACCTCGGATTCGTGATCAGGGACAAAAGTTACCCCTTAGGACAAAGTTTCACGCAAATCGAAGAGGGGTCGGGGCAACTTTTCCAGATTTCGTGTGAGTTGGTAGAGAATTACCCAAATCCAACCATGAAAAGCCATATTTTCACGAGTTAACTTACAAATCAGTGCACCAATATCCTGCAGCAAAAGGGACACTTTCATCCAAAGTTTAATATAAAATATTTTATTGCCACTCTCCCTAACGCCAGCAATTTTCCTCGCAAATGCACACACTCACAGCGTTTGATCTCTTCACGCACACACACACTCACACTGGTTGTAAAAAATCAAGCAAAAGAGAAAGAGAGCTTTTGCCATTTTTATTCCCCGGAAGATGCCATCCCTTTGATAACGAACCTTTTTTTTATTCTGCAGAAAAAATCTACCCAATTTCCTTTGACATCATATTTCCTTCTCACTCACACACACACAAGCACACACTTGGACCATTAACAGCCACCGACCGGCTTTTCCTCGTCGAATAATCCGTCCTGCTTGGAGCAGTAGCTTTTGTTTTCCCGTTTTTCTTATTTGGTGGGGTAGAGCTTTTCCGTTTTCCTGTTTTGTTATTTTCCCTCCTCTTGTGTGTGTCATCAACCAGTTTGAGGAGCCTCAAAATAAGGTCACTAAACGCTTTTGATGTATTCTTGTGTGTGTGAGTAAGGGTAGGAATTTCCTTACTTAGGAAAAATTAGGATCAACTCAAGGGCAGCTCAACGTTTTTTATATCTTTCCCTTTTTTATGCGTCAGATCTTCAACTTCACATACGGTTTCCACCTTACTTTTTTATCGGGGAAGGCTCCAACCAAGGTTGCCCTTGGACGCTATTTATAGCCCCAAGTAAGATTTACTCCCGTTCGCGCTGCAAGGAAAGCTTCTACAGTATGTGTGTAAGTTTGGTGGAATTTGTTCCGAAAAATAATGGCACGAGCCTACTCCGGGCACACACATAAAAGAAGCCATTCATTAAAGCCTAACGTCGTTCTGCTGGCGATGCCAGCTTGGCAAAAGTGTGGTGTCGGGTACACGAGATGAGATTTTTCTTGTTTTAATTTATTGGACTACTGCAGTTCCTCACCACCGCACCGGGTCGTCGTACCCAGAGCACTTGCCCCACAGTGTGTGGAACTTTGCCCTGGGTTGATATCAATGGGATTGGAGGTTTGTGTCTGTTTGGTGTGGCATGGTGGGTTTGCAAATAGTAGTTTAGTAAAGATTTGAAGATTTGAAGATTTGAAGATTTGCAGATTTGAAGATTTGAAGATTTGAAGATTGGAAGATTGGAAGATTGGAAGATTGGAAGATTTAAAGATTTGAAGATTTGAAGATTTGAAGATTTGAAGATTTGAAGATTTGAAGATTTGAAGATTTGAAGATTTGAAGATTTGAAGACAAATTTAAGATAAAGCTGATGTTCAACAATATAACAACGCGCAAAAAAAGCACTGGAAAATCTTTTGCTCAATATATTTATTTTTAATATTTTACCAAATTTTATAATGCTTTCTGGTAATATTTTTTTAAGCTGGGCAATTTTTTTTATAAATTTTTGCGTTTATATGTTGGAGATTTTAATATTAAACAAGGGTTTATAAAGAGTTTTTAGAGTTATTGGAATTTATTTCAAGCTAAATAAAGTAGGATTCGATTTTAATTTCTGAAAAACAAAAAAAACACAACATTTCAGTCCAATTTTAGTCCTCAATTTTGCAGAAAAATAAATATGGGGTCTCCCAAATTGAATTTTCATCTGCAAATCCCGAGTTTTTTTTAAAAGGTCCTATAAACAAAATTTTCACTTTTTGCTTTTTGAGTGTTTTTGAATACCCCTGACTCAAGGCGGTTCTAAAAACACCCAAAAAGCAAAAATTGAAAATTTTGTTTATAGGACCTTTTTAAAAAAACTCTCGAAATGTTTTTTTGCAGTTATTTTTATTGTAAATGATGTCAAAAAAAATAATACAAAGCGCAAAGATTAATTCATATTTGAAACATGAAATTTAAAGAACTTATCAAACTTTTCCGAAATTTTTATGGTTGATTTGATGCTATCCGGATTTTTTCATAGTTTTACGAATAAAATCTTTTTAAAAATCACAATTAAATTTGCAATTGAAAATAAATTCAAAAATTTTTGTTTGAAGTCCACTATTTTTAACATTTAAAAAAGAATAAGTTCTTTGCTCATGGGGAAAAAGTACTCCTGCATATATTTTTGAGAAGTTGAAAAAACCTCTAATTTTTCAACACTTTCAATTGACAGAACTGGGGGTTTCTAAGATACAGACTTTTGAAGTTAAAATTTTATGAAAAAAAAGTTTCTCGGAAAGTATTGATTCGATTTCAAATGATATAAATTGATATTTTTTAAGCCTTTTGAAAAAAAAAATAATTTCGAATTCTAAACAAAAATTTGCAAAAATAATTCACAACACTTTTATTATAAAAAATAAAACTTTTTGATGCAAGGTTTATCTCAAATATTGGCAGTCTGCTAATTAAAGTCTAGTTAAAAGGAATTTTTTTCAGCTCTTTAAAAATATGTTTGCCGAATTGGTTTGTTTCTGCATAAACTATTTTAAAATTGCAAAAATCAGAACATTAAAAAAAATCACTAACAAAGCATTAAAACTTGATTTTTCCAAAACTATCATTTTTTAAAATAAAAAAAATATGCCTTTTCAGTCCCTGAACCAATATCAAATATTATTTAAGTAATAAAACATCAAGAAAGTAAAAAGTAAAAAAAAAACAGACAAAAACTTGATGGTTTAAAAATCTGTAAATTTTAAAAATCCAAAAATTTTAGATTTGAAGATTGAAAAAATAGAAGATTTGAAGACAATTTAAAGATAAAGCTGATGTTCTACAAAAATTTCATTTTACACGCAAAAAAAAGCACTCAAAAATCATTTGCTTAATATTTTTTAAATTGTTTACTAAAAAAATTCAATCGGAAAAATATAGACCTGCAAACCGACTTTTCTTTTTTTTATTATTTAGATTAAATTTTGTCCATGCTTTCTCTATTAAAAAAAAAAACATTTGCATCATAAGTTTTTCCATACAAAATTCCTCACGAAATTGCGGACCTGTCATACAAAATAGGTATATTCAAAAATCTCCTCTCCTTTAAAAAAGGGGTGCTTGGAAATCAAATTCTCGCTTTTTAATTAAATTTTTACTGTTAAAAGTTGAATTCCCAAAAAACTTTTTTTATTTCGAAAAAAAAAGTTTATGTCTTAGGGGACCAAAAAATCCATCCTTTGTGCTAGATTTTAAGGCGGTGCAAAATCTGTACCAGTGATATTATTATTATTAGTTTTATTAAAGACACTTTACCATTACAATGACATTCGTGTCGTATACCAGTGATATGAATTTTTGAAAATGTGTAATTTGCGGAAAAATTCTTATAGTTTGTCGAAGAACATTTTATAAAATCTTTTTAAAATGCATCATTTAATTTGCAATCGAAAATAAATTGTTAGGTTTTTTGCATTAATAAAAAATAATAAGGAAAAAGCACTCCTGCAAATATCTTTGAGAACTTCGTCTATTTTTTCAACACTTTGTTGATTGAACTGTTGGTTTCTAAGTTACAACCTTTTAAAGTTAAAATTTTATGAAAAAATAGTTTTCTAGGAAACTTTTGGTTCAATTTCCAATGTTGAAAATCGTTAGTTTTTCTGCCTTTTGAAAAAATGAATCTAAAATTTAGTGTTTTAAGTAATTTTAGCCCTTTTAAAAACATAAAACATGATTCTAAAAAATCAAATTATCTATATACATAAATTTGCAGAAAATTTCACAACATTTTTATTAAAATTTCCTTCTATAGAGAACACGTTTCCGCAAAATGCTGTGTGCAACATACACGGACATAAAAAATCAGCAATAATTATCAATAATTTGCAAAATGATTTTGATTTTTTTTGTAATTGATTATGTTTAAAAACAAAATATTTATTATAAAAAAAATGTTCAGCCTTTTCCTTTAGTAAAATTTAGCCTTTTATAACACAAACACTCGACAAATTGTTATGCATTTCGCAAAAAAAAAAAACGCTAAAAAGTTTATGTTTACATTTTGAATTTTTATAGAGCATTTTTAATCATACATTTATGCCATTAAGAAGTTATATACATGTAGAAAATCATTAAATTTTATAATACAGAATATTTGTTAAATCCACTTAAAAGATGATTTTCAATCATTCCAGAAAGTTTCATGAAGATATTTTATGAGTAAACTGCGTAAGAGACGATTTAAGCTCACAATTTTGCCATGCGCAAAGCGGGCTGTCAAACTTTGTTGGCGTTTTTCTGTAAAGTTGATTTACGGGTGCCACGATATCTCGAGATAGGATGGACCAAATTGGCTGAAATTTGAAGTGAAGACTCTCAAGATGTATCCCGTGTGCATGACGAAGCCCAATTTTAAAAATTTGCTTCTTGAAAAAATACAAAAATCAAAAACTATCGTTTTTTTATATGAAAAACACAAACATATTTTTATCTTTTTTAAAAATAAACTTTTTGAAAATTGGGCTTCGTCATGCACACGGAATTGGTTTAAAGAGTCTTCATTAACATTTTGAGCCGATTTGGTCAAGACAGTGTTGAGATATCGTTTCACCCGTTTTTTTTTTAAACTGCTAACTTCAAATTGCTATATTTCGGCAATGATGTAACCAAATATCTTCAAACTTGTTTTGATAGTAGGTGAAAATGTATATTTTATGCCCTGAAAAAAGAATTTAAAAAAGTTGAAGTGTGTGATCATTAGGGTGCCCAGAAAAAATGACCCCCAGCTCCACAAGCGGAAAACCGTTTTTTGGGTTATTTTAAGCATCTATGTAAATTTTGAGCAAAATTAGTTGAGATTAACCCATTGATACCCGAGCCTGAAGTTGGTGAAAAAAATGTTTATCATACAAAAATGATATTTTTAAATCGCTAATAACTTTTCAGGGTCGAGTTTCGCAGCTTTGGTATGTTCTACAAAGTTGTAGAGCATTAAATTTTCAATTAGAATCTCACTTTTGAGAATATTTGAATTAAAGTAGCGCACCGTGCAGACCAAACCGTAAGAAAGTTGGGTTTTCCATACATTTTTTCGATTTCAATGGGTAAATGTTGACCGATTTTGCTCATATTTGGCCCAGAGTCCTAAAATAGGTCAAGGAACAATATTCAGCTTGTGGAGCGAGGTTTTGAAAAAAAGTCCCATATTCTGGGCACCCTAGTGATCATACTAACCTCTGACTTTTTTGCCGATATACATGTATGTAACCCCTTAAGGCTGGTACAAATATTTTTTAAAGTTTTTGTCACCCCCCCCTTCAAAATTGGCCCGAAAAATCAGGGGGCAAAAAAAATATTTTTACAATAAACTTCAAAATTTCAATGAAAATTCAAGTGCAACCAGCTAAAATCAAATTAAAATACATTCTCCTGCATTTAAAAACATTTTTAGCATGTTTGGGTTTATTAAAAAATCTTAGATTTTTTGAAAAAATCGATGCAAAATCTTTTTTCGATACAATTTTTGTTTTTGTCAGATCATAGATTTTTTGAAAACTAATGATTGCAAAACAACTGAAATAGTGGAAAATGCATTTTAAAACACTTTTTTCGTTTAAATGTGAAGACTATGGCTTGTTATTTAAATTTTTATATTTTTTTTATTTTTTTGCCCCCCCCCTTGACCTCGGCCAGGGCCGAGGGACAAAAACTTTTTTAAATATTTGCATCGGCCTAATTATATAATTTTAATCTTATATAACATTTAAAAGTTTTTTTTTTCACAAAAATATTTTTTAAGCTCACTCCGCTCTTTGATTCCATGCGACCATAATCGATTTTTCCCGCCGACTGTCTTTCCATCATTTCCCCAAGACTAAAACTTGTCTCCAAAGCATCGAAAAAAGAAAGAGAGGAGAAAATTCAGAAGGCCTACACAACCAACTGGGAGGCTCATTTTTCACGACACACCCCCTTGGGACCACCGACCGCTCCTCGACCTCCGTCAAGCTCTCTTCCTGCGAAGACGACGACGACGATGCACACAAAACTTATTGCCAAAAGGGGGGTGGGGACAGTGAGGTCGGGGGAAAATCCTTCCTGAGGGAAAGGCCGACTCCTTTAATTCCGACAGATTTTTATGCGCTGCTACCTCAAGAATTTTATTATTGAGCCGCACCACCCAGCCACCAAGACTTCCTCAATATTGGAGCTCGTGGGGCCGAAGGCCGGAGCTTATTTATGGGTGAACGAAATGAGAGCTTTATGTCTGTAACATAACTTGGGCTTAATGGGCGAAGTGTGGTGCAGTAACAAAACATGGAATTGAGGATGGGAGGGAGAGGAGGTTTGGGGTTTCGGGGGTCGTAATTTAGTGCACAATGAAAAGCTCACTCACCAGTTTATGCTTACTGGCAGACGGGTGTACTTTGAACTGGGTGAAAGAGTGATAAAGTAAGTTGCTGGAAGGATTGGACGTGGTCTGGAAAAGTGAAAATTATTGTCTTCTGGGGTGAGGCACGAGAGATCCAGATTTATTTGGTATGTTCGTTGAACTGACGCCAGAATTGAATGCTGAACGATGATGTTGAATGAATTTTAAATTTATGAAAACTCAACGTAATTTTCGGAAAGATAAGACAGATATTAGCTTAAAATTGGTCTGTTATTTTAGAAATTTTGCTAAAAGTGTGAGGTACTTTAATTTCAATCAAATTTTGTAATTTGAAAGCCCAAAAAAACATCAACCTTTTAAATCCTTTCAACCAGCCCAAAAGCATTCCCCAGAACATAACCTCATCATAGAACATCAAAAGCTCAACACCCTCCATCTCTTCCTCTGTCCGAAAAATCGAATTACTCCGCACTCAAAGCGTCCCCCGTTGATCCCAACCCAACAGTCCGGGGACCTCCACCACGTACAACAGCCTTAATCCGTCACCTGTCCGTGCCATAAAAGCCGCTAGCAATTCAATTTATCACGATTCCCGTGCTCTTCATGCGCTTCACCCCTCCACACCGGAGAGCATGTGTATCATTTCGCGAGATCATTCAGCATACGTCGGGGAAGCAGAGAACAGCAGAACCCCCCAAAAATAGCTCGGCCGAGTCCACTCCAACTCCCTTTTGAATAATTTATAAAATTGATTGATTTATTAACTATAAAAATTCATTTGAATGTCAGTTTTATTATTTCGAGTCGGCGAATCGTTCTGCCAGACCTCTCTACCTTGCGTTTGGAGAGTTCCCTGGTCATCCACGTATCAACCACTCCGAGCGAGTCGGAGGGACTCGCTACACTTTATGATTATTGCCCCAGCACTCCACATGCGGACCGGCGAGATTCGGCATCTAAATTGGATGTTCGTCACCAGACTGGAAAAAGGGTCTATCCGAACCACTCTGAAGAGGGGGGAGCAGGCCAGCTCTAGAAATATGATTTATTAACGTTTCCAACATCATGTTTACGATTTAAATGATGCCGAACCTGGCATATTTTTCCCGATCCCCGTGGCTTTCGGAACGCGCGTCAGCGTCAGCTAGTATGGGTAGATTTTTGTTACGACTCATCCTCGTGCTCTCATAATCATCATCATCCTCCCTGAGAGCAGAAGTCAGCTCTGAAGTGTGAGCGATTTGTTCGCGCGCGTGTTTGATGTTTTGTGACGTTTTGTGACGTTTCATCATTTATGGTTGTGCACTGAGAAAAAATAATGAATTTCGTTATTTTTTTTAAATCTATCTGTGAAAGCTTCACAAAAAAGGGTCAAACATTTGCTTAAAAAAAAATCTCAAAATTCTTAAAATTTTCCGTGTCAGCAGAAGAGTTGATGCTGTTTGGAGAAAGGTCGGTCGGTTTTCGCTTGCCGATAGAGCATAAAAATGCTGAAATGGTCGCACTGTCATTGCTAGGAGGGGTTATGGCACCAAGTGGATTTTTAACGCTCTGTATTGGATATATTATGTAGCGGCAATCTAGCGGAAAGTGTTTTATAGAATGAATGTGACATTTTGTCGTATGCGGGTGAACAGATTTTTTTTTTGAAAAAAAAATGACTTTTTTGTTAAAAAATGGAATATCGATCTGTTAAGCAATTCTCTACCAAAATCGAAAATCGATTATTTCTCTTTATTTTTTTTTTATTTTAATAAAACTGTGTGTGTACAGTTTTAATAACCAAAGATGATATTTTACATCATGAGTTCGTCCACACAATTTTAGCAGCTGTCCAAAGACTACTAAAATATTTAAAAATCGGAATGTTGAGAATTAATTTTCTGACCGAATACAAAAGAAAAAAAAATACCCGTTTTTTTATTCGATTTTTCACACAAAATAATTTGAGCTATAGGACAAGTTGGTAAAAATATAATTAGAATACAGTACACGCTGCCAATTTTTTGAAAAAAATCTAAATTTTATAAAAGCATGAAAAAAAGTTAAAAGATTTTTACTTTATGTATCCCGGCAGAATACATACCATACCAATCAGCATAGCGCACCAGGTACGCGTGCTGTAGCAAGAAGACGCTTCCATCTTTCTCGATCTTGAGCTGCTACTCTCCAATTTCCCAGGTTACAGATCTTCCGGATATCACCATTCACTTGATCTCCCCACCGTGCGCGCGGTTTCCTGCTCTTCTGCCTGTTCCGCCAGCTGGTTCAGCGCGGTCAAAAGCAGTCTGACAGGCTGGCTCTCGTCCATTCGGGCGACATGGCCGGCCCACCTGAGCCTCCCGATCTTCGCCTGGGTGGCGATGGTCGGTTCTTCAAGAAACGCGTGCAGTTCGTGGTTCATGCGTCTTCGCCACA
The DNA here is from genome assembly GCF_015732765.1 of Culex quinquefasciatus. Taxonomy (NCBI): domain Eukaryota; kingdom Metazoa; phylum Arthropoda; class Insecta; order Diptera; family Culicidae; genus Culex; species Culex quinquefasciatus. The sequence continues at coordinate 17,164,536 of NC_051862.1, read as the reverse complement.
CTCCGTCAGACACCTGCACTCCACCGTAGATCGTTCGTAGCACCTTCCGTTCGAAAACTCCAAGGGCACGTTCGTCCTCCTGCCGCATCGTCCAAGTCTCGTGGCCATAGAGGACTACCGGTCTAATCAGTGTTTTGTACATCGTCAGCTTCGTGCGGCGTTGCACTCGATCTGATGTGAGTCTTCCGTAATCCGAAGTACGCACGATTCCCGGCAAAAATACGAGTCCGGATCTCTTTGCTGGTGTCGTTGTCGGCGGTTACCAGCGATCCCAAGTACACGAACTCGCTCACCTCCTCCAACTCATCATCATCCACAGCTAGAGGGGTGAGACATGGGGGGCCAACGTCCTTCGAACCCCTTCCTCTCATGTACTTCGTCTTCGTCGTATTCATGCCAAGTCCTACACGCCTTGCTTGTACCTTCAGTCGGGTGTAGACATCCTTCGCCGTCTCCAGGTTTCTTGCCACAATGTCGATGTCATCGGCAAAAGCAAGCAGCTGGTAGGACCTGTTCATGATCGTGCCACTCGTGTCAATGCCCGCCCTTCGAATAATGCCCTCAAGGACGATGTTAAACAGCGCACAGGATAAGCCATCACCTTGCCGCAGCCCTCGGCGTGATCCAAAGGGTTCCGCTAAATCCCCCGAAACACGCACGTGACACATCACACCATCCAAGGTAGCCTTGATCAGTCGAGTCAGTTTAGCCGGAAACCCGTTCTCGTGCATAATCTGCCATAGCTGCTCGCGGTCGACTGTATCATAGGCCGCCTTGAAATCGATGAAGATGTGATGTGTGGGCACGTTGTACTCACGACATTTCTCGAGGATCTGTCGGAGACAAAATATTTGGTCCGTGGTGGCGCGCGCGCCAGTGAAGCCCGCTTGGTAGGGCCCCACGAACCTCCTTGCATGGGGTGACAGCTGACGGCAGAGGATCTGGGAGAGGATTTTGTAGGCCGCGTTGATAAGCGTGATGCCGCGGTAGTTGCCGCAGTCCAGCTTATCGCCCTTTTTGTAGATGGGGCACACGACACCATCCATCCACTCCTCCGGTAGCTTCTCCTCCTCCCAGATCTTGGAGATCACGCAGTGAAGTGCCCTCGCCAGTTTCTCTCCTCCATATTTGAAGAGCTCACCGGGTAACCGATCCTTGCCGGCGGCTCTGTTGTTCTTCAGCTTCCTGATCTCCCTCTTCACCGTCTCTAGATCAGGCGCCGGGAACTGTTCATCAGCTGCGGGCGCTCCAAGGCTGACTCCAACGCCGTCTCCGTCCGCTTCATCGCCGTTGAGGTGCTCGTTGAAGTACTGCTTCCACCTGTCCAACACCTCGCTTTTGTTCACGATCAGGTATCCCGGCAGAAGGTAATAACAAAATTCATGTCATTTCAATAACAAATATTGTTAAAATAACAGAAGGTGATATGGAATCTTCTTGAAAAATCTATTTTTGCGTAAGAGTTTAATAACAGTTTATGTTATCATAACAAAATTTGTCATTGGTCTGATATTGGTTGGAAGCCAAAACAACTTTGGAACAACATTTTTTGTTATGGAAGAATACCTCCAACTGTTATTGGGTTGATCGGATTAGTTGTTAAAATAACAAAAATTAATAACAATGATTTGTTTGAAGAATAACTAAAAATGTTATTAGTCTGTTATTACAATAGCAATCCAATAACAAAAAAATCATATCGACGAATAACAAATCTTGTTATAAATAACATTAAATGTTATTGGCCTAGTCTTTTCAAAAATCAAAAAATGTTATTCCCAAGTTATTTCCGTCTGCTCGGGTTTCTGAAAATAAAATTTGCAAGCACAAGCAGTTTAAGAAAAAAAAAATTGTACACAATTATCAAGTTGATGCCACTAAACATATATCTTGACGACTATATGTTGGTGATGAGCATGAGCATGGTTGACTGCCAATGAGCTGCTACTCCGTTATTGACAGATCAGCTGAAGTTAAACAATGAATCAAAAATGATCAGTGGGAGCCAAAACTCCGTTCACTGTTTAACCTCTGAAGATCCCTATTATATTAGTCAATACCGGCGCCCTCCCAAGAAGCCTGCAGTTCAACGAAAGGGAGGAATGTTAGTCCGATAGTTGAAGTTGCAGACTCATCAAGCACACAGTTTTTCGCTATATACTTGTTGATACCGCTTGAGACCGTTGAATCCACAGCATCTCCTTCAAGCATCACGTGATTATTATTTTTTGGGTTAGTAGGATAAGGTATTGGCTTTTCGATGCCTCCCGAGCTACGATGCTATGGGGAGGACTTTCATAACAGACCCGTCGGCGAGCCTTCCGAGCAACGATGCTATGGGAAGGTCTTTCTGGTTAACACCAATTACTCAACGAAAATTACGCTCAAGACACAAATAATTCAGTAAGTCATGCTATTATTCGATTACCACAATCACTCACCCCATACGAACAGCGACACAAAAGCACACCTTGACGACTATGTGTTGGTGATGCATAAAAACATTTTTTTTTCATTTAGTTTTCCAGCTTCAAAGAACTATTTTATTAAATCCTTTCAAACCAGAATTAAAAAAAAAAACTGTTTTCAAATAATGATGGAAAAATGATATTTTTTGGTATTTATTTTAATTTCATCAAAACAAAACCATGAAAATTTTGGTTCAAGTTTTTGTTCCTCCACTTTAAAAATAAACCAAAATTGAAAAGCAAAAAGTAATTAATTAATTTTATTAAATTTCATAGGAAACAGAATTTATTCAACAACGATTGTAAACTTTTTGTTATACTTTGCTTAACGTTGATTTTTGTATTTTTAATTAAATCGGGCTTTTTTTTATTTGAATTCGGGAGATCTGAAAAGACTTTAGAGAACTTTAGAGAAAAAAATATATTCGAAAATTAATTTTTATTTTGTTTGAGTTTCAATGTCGCATAATTGTTAAAATGTATAAAGATTTTAAAGAAAATTTTGTTGTATAACTTGAAAACGATACTTGAAATCGATCTTGATCAGAATCAAGGCACAAAATCTTTAAATATTTTTTTATCAGCCTTATTTTTTGACAATAATTTACATTTGTTTTTGTCCCATTGATTTAATTTAAATGTAAATTTTTCTTTAAAGATAAAATTGGAAACAGTTTCTTGAATTGTGATTTCTCGCGAATGAGAAAAAAAGGTCACCTTAAATCATTGTTTAATGTAACTGGATTAATTTTTGAGGTTGTAAAATAAATTGAACTATTTATTCAAAAGAAGCACCACAGCATTTATGTTATTTGCATTAAAAGTTTCAATAACATCTTTAAATGTAAAAAAAAACAAAGCTCCTTGTAATACTAACTTATCGAAATATGAATTCTGTTATCAGTGCCTTAGAGTAAGAATAAACGTAGAACGATTTAATTAGTTAGATTTGCATCAATCACATAATCTAGACAATTAACTCAGAAAAAGATTGATTTTTTTCTTAAAACCATTTAAAACACATACAGATTGTTATAGTTATGCTTCCAACAAAAAATTGCCTAAATGTACCAAAATGTCAAGGTTGTTAAAAATTAAAAAGTCTTTATTTTATTCGAAGTGCATAAATAAGAGTAAGAAAATGTATTTCGTAAAGTTTACATTCGATTTTACAAGTTTTTCAACAGAAATTTAAATTTTAATGAATTTTTGATGATTTTGAGATAATTTTGAAGACGGTTGGGGGCGGACTTGGTAATCTGGATATGGCTCTCAACAGATTGATGTTATTTTTGGGGTGCGCAAAATTTATTTATTTTTCTTTTGTACATGCTTTTTGTGTACACGTTTTCTCATACAATATTACATGCTTTTGCTCACAAAGGTGATGTGCATGCTTTTGCATGCGATTTTACCATCGGATTTTTTGCTGTGTACATTTTTTGAAAACTAGTGATTGCAAAACAACTGAACTAGTATAAAATGCATTTAAAATCACTTTATGAATGCAAATTATGAGACTATGGTTTGTTATTTAAACTTTATTTAAATATATTTAAATTTTTATATTTTTATAATTTTCCCCATCCCCCCTCTTTCCCGGCCAGAGCCGTCGGCCAAAAACTTAGGAAAATATTTGCATCAGCCTTATTTATTACAGAAATGCACAGCAAAAAATGCACATCACCTACGTCAAAATAAACACTAAATATTACACACTGCATGTAATTTTTTTGCAAACACAAAAAAAAGTTGCATCCGACGGGATTCAAACCCAGCACCAGCAGTAAGGACTGGCGCCTTAGCCCACTCGGCCATCAGAACGATGAAATGCTGTACGGATAAAAGCATGTATGAGCTTGACATTTCGGTCAAGTAGGTTTCCCATACTGATGGGCTACATATTTCAGGGTGTAAAATTACATAAAATTGCATAAAATAATGCAATATTTTTTTATTTTACGCCCAGGCCTTTTACATGCAGCTGGATTACTACATTTTTAGCTGTGTGGTGAGTTGCTTAATTGTGGTTGAAAAAATTCACAAACTGAAGATCTAAATAGTGATCTTTAAAAAATCCCTTCAATTTAACGCATTTGAGAGTTGAGTATAGAACTTCGTGAACTTGCGTTAAATTTAAGTCGAAACATTTTCAAAATTTATTATTTTTTTTCTTTTGAAAGTAAAATTCAAATCAATCATTGATAAAGCGTAGACATAATTTTTGCTTCAATATTCAAAAAGTTGTATCCCTAGTTGAAGATTAAATTATTTTATTTTCAAGTATACTGTCGAAATTAATAGTAATAGAGTTAATTTTACACTACTTTTGGCAAAAAATATTAACAGACTATTTCTATTTCTTCAATTTTTTTGACTTTGGAAGAATTTTTAATCTACTCTTCCAGCGCAGGATAGATAATTGTATCATTTCATTAAATTTATTTCGTTGTTTAAGCATTACTTGTTCAAAGTAATTATGCTAAACTGAGATATGGACCATCTTTTAACAGTCGATTGGTTAAATTTGGTAACTTACACACAAGGATGCTTAAAAAATCTAGAAAATTGAAAATAAATTTGTATACAGCTAAAAAATTAGTAATCCAGCTGCGTGTAAAAGACCTGAGTGTAAAAAAAATATTGCATTATTTTATGTGATTTTACACCCTGAAAAATGTAGCCCATCAGTATGGGAATCCTACTTGACCGAAATGTCAAGCTCATATATGCGTTTATTCTTACGGCTTTTCATCGGTATGATGGCCGAGTGGGCTAAGGCGCCAGTCCTTACTATTGGTGCTTGGTTTGAATCCCATCGGTTCCACCTTTTTTTTTGTGTTTGCAAAAATTGTACCTGCAGTGTGTAATATTAAGTGTTTATTTTGACGAAGGTGATGTGCATACTTTTGCATGCAATTTTACCATCGGATTTTTGCTGTGTATAACTTTTGAAAATAAACATTTGTGAAACAATTTAGGAGCGTCATAATGAATGATAATGACCCAGACTTGAAATTTTTCAATTGAAAATTCAATGAAACCGTTACCTTTTAAGGAGGATAAGGTGACATGATTTTATTTGTAAATGTTTCTAGTATTAAGAACAATAAGATTCTCGAAGAATTAAATAGCATTTATAAAATAACATATTTTCTTGTCAGTTGACTCCAGATATACTATAAATATTTCAAGTTGATTAAATTTGGCACTAGATACAAATAACCATAACCTTAAAAATAGAAGCAAGTACCCATAAATCTCGTACACCTACATTGCTTCTGCTGCTTCTGCTCCTGTAAAGCTACCTCCACCGTCCACCTAGGGTCGGTGTGTCAACCTGAACTTTCGGACCACACCGAGAGCTCTAGCTAGTCGAGAGTGACATGCTTTATCACTTCTATCGCAGTTCAAGAGAGAGAGAATGGCCGAAGCGTGCCGACGTAAATCTGCTTTCGTCATTTCACTAGGTACCGAGTGATGGCATTTCGTTCGTTCGTTTTTGTCTTGTTTTGTTTTATTCTTTTATTTTTTGCACTTTGCTCTTCCAGTAGTTTGTCGTGTGTTTTTTTTTTTTACCTTCTGTCCACTTTTATTTCGGAGCATAACTTTGACCTGCTCCCCCTCTCTCTTTCTATTTGTGTCGTCACTGAATTTCGTAACACGTAAAGTCTTCGTGTCGGGTCCATCTGACAAAACGACCGGCGGCGGCGACAGTGGCCGAGGATTAAATTGTAAACGCCGAAGAACTAATAAAAACCAGTGTGTCGTAAAACATGACTGGACATTTTTTTTCGGCACTCACCTCTCGGTAGTCAACGGAGGGGAAGAACAGTGGGTCGTTTTGAGGGTAAACATGACTTTCATGACGAACACTACATTTTAAATAAAATTTGAAAACAATACTTAAATTTTGTTCAAGGTGACAAACTTATCAATTCTGAATTTAACTTATTTTGACCATTAATCAGTTAAAACTTAGTGTGCTTAAAGGTACAAACGAACCGACGCGTCGGTCAGGTCCACTTTGAAGAGGTCAACAATGATGGTGAAATTTATAAAGCTTCTGCGGTGGCGGTGGTCAGCCCCCCGAAAGTTTAAGCAACACCAGTCTTACGACATCCGAAAAGCTCCAGATCTCTCTGCCATCTGCACTCACAGTACTTAAAGGAATGTGACCACGTGACCAAACGTCCCGCTCTGTGGCTCGTATTTTAATTTTTACGATGACAGCTCGAAAATGACGGGGTCGTCGTCGTCACTTTTTTCATGGGGTCAAGAATGCAAAAAGAATGTGCTCCATTCAGCAGTAGGAGCGCGCTAATCAATCAAGCGGAATGATAAAAAATGTGACCTTTCCCGCGGCAGAAATGGCGGCCCGCAGTGGTCCATAAACCATGGCTCGGACAATTTGCTCGTGACCAGCACAGAGAGATAGTCGTTCGGTCTGGGATGATGGCTGCATGCTTTGTGTCAATTTTAATTGAATGCAGCAATTTCTGCTGGGATCTAGATGGGAGCTGAGCAAATAACAGGGAGGCTAGTAGGGTTACCTACAAAAAATAAAAATAAAATAGATATTCAAGATGACAGTTAATTATTTTTGCTAACCAATTTTTGATCTTTAAAATGCATTGGAAAGAAGAATTCTTCATTTTTTAGAAAAAAATAGGGTTGGAAGTTTGACTTGTTTTATGTGACCTAGCCAATGTTTTTTTTAAATGACATTTTTTAAGGGCTGTGTTTTTTAATAACTTTTTCATTATTTTTATTAAAATGAAGTATACAGTAGTTTTTGTAGTGTCCCATGCCTCTACGCATTTTTTAAAACTGAAATGATAATGGTTGCATTCTATAGCAGAAATTTTAAAATATGCAAAAAATTTAAAAAAGTGACTATAAAAACATGAAAAAAATTAGAATGGCAAAATGTAATGATATGAGATGCTAAAATTGACCAAATACTACCAAAAACTAACATAAACTAAGCAAAATAAATGAAAATCAAAATACTTAAAAATAAAAGAAGAATAACATAAAACAAGAGAAGTAAAGTTTTTCGTAGAACAGAAAATGCTCAAAATGACCTTCTGAATACGGGAAAAAAAAAAATTTTCGAAAAAAATTGGGGAGTAGAGGAAGTAAATTTATGTCGAATTGATTACAACAAAACCAGGAAATGGATTAAAGGGGTAACATACATGTAGAAAATCACAAAATTTTGTATTACAGAATAATTGATAAATCCACTCAAAAGATGATTATAAATCACTCCTGAAAGTTTCATGAAGATATTTCATAATTAAACTGAGTAAGAGACGATTTAAGCTCAAAATTTTGCCATGCGCAAAGCGGGCTGTTAAACTTTGTTAGCGTTTTTCTCTAAACCCCGAGTTGATTTACGGGTGCCACGATATCTCGAGATGGGATGGACCAAATTGGCTGAAATTTGAGGTGAAGACTCTCAAGATGTATCCCGTGTGCATGATGAAGCCCAATTTTTGAAATTTGCTTTATAAAAAAATACAAAAATCAAAACCTAACGGTTTTTTATATGAAAATCACAAAAATATTTTTATCTTTTTTCAAAATAAACTTTTTGAAAATTGGGCTTCGTCATGCACACGGAATCGGTTTAACGAGTCTTCACCAAAATTTTGAGCCGATTTGGTCAAGACAGTGTTGAGATATCGTGGCACCCGTTTTTTGAAACTGCTAACTTGAAAATTATATATCTCGACAACGATGCAACCAAATATCTTCAAATTTGTTTTGAAAGTAGGGAAAAATAATTTTAAAAAAGTTGAAGAGTGTGCTCATACTAACCTCTGACTTTTTTGCCGATATACATTTATATAACCCCTTAAGAAGACTCGGTTGACCATATTTGAGGTGATGGTTTTCATATTATTTGAAGTTTATGTCCCTCGACTCGGACCTAAGTCCTAAGTAAAACAAGATTTTTTTTTTTAAATATGTTTTACACCAGTCCAGTTATTTTGCAATCATTAGTTTTTAAATTTTGAAGTTTTTTTTAAGTGTTGACATAAACATTGCAAGATATTTGCAACGGCCTACATGTATTAAAAAAACAAATTTCTAAGTTCAAGTTATCACATTTAAGTCCAAAATCAAGTGCTTGAAAATAAAATACATTACGCAATTTTTGTTTACTTAGGAAATTTTACTTTTATTGAAATTGCATTTTCAATAACTTGATTGAAATTTGCATCATTTAAAAAAAAGGCAAAACATTTTCATGAACTACAAAAATGATACTCTAAAGATTTCGTAAAACCTATGCGAAATCAGTTTTTTTCATTTTCTAAATTGTAAATTTTCGGATTATTGTTAATTATATTCACTGATATTGAAGTTTATCTCACACACAAAAAAAAACTTTTTAAAGTTAAATATTATTGCATTACATCAGTACATTTTGGAATTTTAATCTAAACCCGATTTGTTCATAAAAATTACAGTTTGTATAAATAATTGAACCATTTGTTTTTTGCGAATAAATCGATTCCAAAAATTTAAATTTTTAAATCAAGCCTATAATTTTTCACATGATCCTCAAAATCATTTTCCCATAGATAGAAAACATTTTTATGAAAATTCAGGCCTGAAAGGGTTGAGCTTTTTTGAAATAAAAATGATTATTTAAGAATTCAGGATTTTTTATTTTCAAAAGTCTGAGAACATTTCACACAAGCTTCACTTTTTAACATAAAATATCGGTTCAATAGATTCCAGCATATCATCGATTGACAATTGAGGGCCAAATAGGTAGTACTAAGAAAAACTAATTAATTGTTATTCAATTTATTGGCATGGCTCAGCAACCCAAGAATGTATCTTTGATAATAAAAAAGAAAATTGTAGAGAATTTCCCCAGCTCTGAAAAAAAATAAGGATGGACAAAAAAAGACACTTTAAAAATATTAGGATATTTTTTAATTTTAACCAAAACTTGCTTTGAATCAAAACCAGTACATTTTATCTGATTTCAAATTGATTTCCACATCCAATGATTTTTTTTTCAGAAAATTTTCAATACGTACCAAACAATTAATTAAAAAAATTGAAAAAAGTAAAGTTCCCTGATAGATTAAAAATACAAAAAGTAGTTCAGATCGATTTTAATAGTATTTTCGTTGAAAATTTCATTGTTTAGCCAAATTTAACAAAAAAAACTTTAGATAAAATTGGCATTGATCTTTTAAGAATTAATTTTATGATCCTTTTATTTGTTATTATAATAAGGTGCTTTCAGAAATTCTCAAATATTTGCAGTATTATTTCGTATGATTTATATTTTTGATTTTATTTTAAATAATATTTTGGCTTTTCAAGTCATTCAAATTATCAATTTATTAGATTAATTTTGCAAAGCTATCAAAACACTTTATTTTTAGGTTTAAATGCTTTTACCCTCTCTCGCCCATGGTTAATCCAGAACAAAACATTTTTAACTCAAATCTCTCGAAAATGCAATAAATATTTATGGTACTCTAAGTATGATTGTTTATTGTTTATTTAGAATGTCTCCCCGAATTTCATCAGTTTTCCAGCTTTTGGCCTTCTTCATTTGGTGCACCTGGACACATGAGTAATTAAATATATAGTAGCATTTGTTTCCTAATAACAGAACAAGCCATTTAGTCAAAACGTTATGAATATTCAAAAACAAGATATTTTTTTACTGAATCGCCGATTTTTTTTTTTTTTAAAGAAAATGGATTTTTGTAAGTTTTTCAACGAGTTCAAACAAATAAAATCAAAGAAATCCAAAATATCTAAATTTTTCAAAATTTATATTTTGAACTTAAGAAACATTGTCTTCAAGGGAAGACAAATAATTTAAAACATAAATGTTTTGAAGCATTCTCGAACAACTGAACCAATAGATTGAAAAAAAGATTTCTTGTGTGATTTTTTTTAAGTTGATTATTTTTCTTTTCTTTCCAATTTTTCAACTCATCAATTTGCATGTCAATTCAGGACATTTTCATAAGTTTTTAGAAAAATAACCATCGAAAAAGATCTTGACTTGTTTAGCTGTTGATATTACTAGAGATAAAGCTTTGTTTTTTATTGCACCCTAGTTTCCTCAACTCTGAAAAACAAATTGAAAATAAAAAATATTGCTAAACTCCCATCAAAACAACCCCACTCCAGTTCATCCCCAACTACCCACAAACCATCTGTCAGAGAACAAACAAAAAAAAAATCGACCCAGACCAGTCCGGTTGGGATTCTTTATGACCACGTCATGGCGGTGGTGGCCCCCCCTCGGAACGATTGGAAAAATATTTTCCTAACCACTTTTCAGCACTCAAAGTACGCGTGGCAGGCCATGTCCGATCGCTGAAGCGGATAAAAGCCAGCGAATACGGAATCAATGTCGAAAATCGTTTAAAAATCGCAATCGCTTCCATTTGAGGGAATGTTTGCAAAAAATGATGAAATTTTTGAGCGATTTGGTTGAAGTCATGCACTTGAAATCAAGATTAAATCGTTCTCTTGAAAAATCATTTTTCTCGAAAACAAAGTTTAAATAGCTCAAGTGTCTAACGAGAGACAAGAGTATCATTTACCATTCCCGCAGCAATCAACGGGTGGCCGTCATCGCCACCGTTTAATTCAGTTGGCGATAATTAATCATCCAATTTGATTCAATTAAATAGTTATGCACTTTTGAGTCTCTCCAGAGACTCGGCGGCTGCCGCTGCTCGACTAGACGACAAAACTTTTGTTCGCTGCGACTAGTTTCGGCCAGTAGCAGGAGAGTCGAACTTCAAAGAGTTGACTCAACCCGAAACCATTCATCAAAATTGTACTCCCCAGTTAACCCCCTTGCCAGAGCTGCTGCTGGTGGAATTCCAATTCAGACGGGGTTCTTTTCGCATAAGCCACACAAAAACATGAGCCGCTTTGTTTTAGATAGACTCACTAGACTGAGCGAGGGATTTCGGTTTCAGTTTTTCCCGGAATGGGGACCGGTTTTGAAATTGAGACTTAAAGCAAGATTGAACAACACATTTCGGTATTTTTGAAATAGGGCATATTTCAAACTAATATTTTCCATTCATTGATGACACATTTCGGAATCGATTTCGCCCCAGAAAAACAATCCTCCATTTCACCAAACTGGCCTATTGCACTCCTCTCAAAATACTCGATAAGCACTAATAAGCGATCGATGAAATTGACTTTTTCCCAACAACCGCTTTTCCGCAAACAAGAACGCCGGAAAATCCGGAACATGCCTTTCGGATGTTTCACTCGAGAGTGGTGGTACATTTTTCAGCAGCAACAACAGCCAGCTTTTCCGATTTCCCCCCAACCCAAAAAAAGCAAGCATTGTGCCGTCATTCCACCTAAATAGCGACGGTGCTCTCGTTCTCTAAAAGCAGGCTGCTGCCCGGTTCTCTAAATAATTCCAAAGCACATTCAACAGAGCCGATTCGACGCGAAGAGGGGTCTTGTTTTTGTATGCAAATTGAAGCTGGAGCGGAGGGGGGGGGGGAAATTGGAAAATGACGCGACTGGCTTTGGCCGCGCGATGACAATTTGTGCTGCTGATCGGGAGGAGGAAAATAGTAGCAGATTTATTTTTCCGCTGCTTTCCTCGAGCGCTTTCCCGGGATGACAACGAGAGTCGTCGGCGACGACGAGGGCCGTTTAAACGGTGTTATTTGGGTGTTTTTGCACCCACTCTTTGAAGTGCAATGTGATAGCGATAGCAGTCTCTTTTTAAAGATATTGGGGGCAGATTTTGGAATGGTGTCGAGTTGAGGCATTTCTGGGAAGGTATTTAGGGCGAAATTGAGTTAGAAGTAGAATTGCTCCAAATAATACGCTTTATCAACTTAAAAAAGACTCCGATAGAATTCTTTTCAGCATTTTGAGCTTCGAAACAACTCTGAAACTGTACTGTAGAAACAATAATGTAACAACTGTGAAAAACAACTTCAAAACAGCTCTGATTTTTTTTTTTTGAAAATTATTAGAAACAACTTTCAAACAACTTCAGAACAACTATAAAACAACTTTGAAACAACTCTGAAACAACTTTCAAACTACTCTGAAGCAACTTTGAAACAACTCTGAAACATCTCTGAAATAACTCTGAAACAACTCTGGAACAGATATGAAATAACTCTGCAATTACTCTGAAACACCTCTGAAGCAACTTTAAAACAACTTCGGAACAACTATGAAACAACTTTGAAATAACTCTGAAACATCTTTAAAACAACTCTGAAGCAACTTTGTAACACCTCTGAAACAACTCTGAAATAACTCTGAAAACACTCTGAAATAACTCTGAAACAACTCTGAAATAACCCTGTGGCAACTCTCAAACAACTCTGAAACAACTTTGAAACAATACTGAAACAATTATGAAACAACTCTAAAGCAACTTTTAAACCACTCTCAAACAACTCTGAAACATCTTTACAACAACTCTGAAAAAAACTTTGAAGCATTTTAAAAACAACTCCGAAACAGATCAAAAACAACTCAGAAAAAAACCTTTGAAACAACTCTGAAACAGCTATGAATAAACTCTAAAATTACTCTGAAACACCTCTAAAAAAAACTTTGAAACAACTTTAAAACAACTCTGGAACAACTAAGAAACAACTTTGAAATAACTCTGAAACAACTTTAAAACAATTATTAAGCACCTATGAAACCTCTTAAACAGCTCTTAAATAACTCTGAAACAACTCTGAAATAACCCTGTGACAACTCTCAAACAACTCTGAAACAACTTTGAAACAATACTGAAACAATTCTGAAACAACTCTAAAGCAACTGAAACATCTTTGCAACAACTCTGAATAAAATTTTACACGTTTTAGAAACAACTCTGAAACAAATCCGAAACAAATAAAAAACAACTCAGAAAAAACCATTAAAACAACTCTGGAACAGCTATGAATAAACACTGAAATTACTCTGAAACACCTCTGAAACAACTTTGAAACAACTTTAAAACAACTCTGGAAACACTAAGAAACAACTTTGAAATAACTCTGAAACAACTTTAAAACAACTCTGAAGCAACTTTGAAACACCGCTCAAATAACTTTGAAACAACTCTAAAACAACTCTGTAACAACTCTTCTGCAACTCTGAAACAACTCTGTAACAACTCTAAAACAACTATGAAACAACTCTGAGACTACTCTGAAATTACTCTGAAAAAACTCTGAAAGAACTCTGTAACAACTCTGTAACAACTCTGAAACAACTGTGTAACATCGCATTAACAACTTAGAAATAATTCTGAAACAATTCAAAAACTAAATCAACTCAACTAATCGACAACCAAATCAACTAAATTAACAAAATCAACATAATCAACAAAATCAACAAAATCAACAAAATCAACAAAATCAACAAAATCAACAAAATCAACAAAATCTACAAAATCAACAAAATCAACAAAATCAACTAAATCAACGAAATCAACAAAATCAACAAAATCAACAAAATCAACAAAATCAACAAATCAACATAATCAACAAAATTAACAAAATCAACAAAATCAACAAAATCAACAAAATCAACAAAATCAACAAAATCAACAAAATCAACAAAATCAACAAAATCAACAAAATCAACAAAATCAACAAAATCTACAAAATCTACAAAATCTACAAAATCAACAAAATCAACAAAATCAACAAAATCAACAAAATCAACAAAATCAACAAAATCAACAAAATCAACAAAATCAACAAAATCAACAAAATCAACAAAATCAACAAAAATAACAAAATCAATTGAATCAACGAAATCAATAAAATCAATAAAATCAACAAAATCAACAAAATCAACAAAATCAACAAAATCAACAAAATCAACAAAATCAACAAATCAACATAATCAACAAAATCAACTAAATCAACAAAATCAACAAAATCAACAAAATCAACAAAATCAACAAAATCAACAAAATCAACAAAATCAACAAATCAACATAATCAACAAAATCAACAAAATCAACAAAATCAACAAAATCAACAAAATCAACAAAATCAACAAAATCAACAAAATCAACAAAATCAACAAAATCAACAAAATCAACAAAATCAACAAATCAACATAATCAACAAAATCAACTAAATCAACAAAATCAACAAAATCAACAAAATCAACAAAATCAACAAAATCAACAAAATCAACAAATCAACAAAATCAACAAAATCAACAAAATCAACAAAATCAACAAAATCAACAAAAACAACAAAATCAACAAAATCAACAAAATCAACAAAATCAACATAATCAACAAAATCAACAAAATCAACAAATCAACATAATCAACAAAATCAACTAAATCAACAAAATCAACAAAATCAACAAAATCAACAAATCAACATAATCAACAAAATCAACTAAATCAACAAAATCAACAAAATCAACAAAATCAACAAAATCAACAAAATCAACAAAATCAACAAAATCAACAAAAACAACAAAATCAACAAAATCAACAAAATCAACAAAATCAACAAAATCAACAAAATCAACAAAATCAACAAATCAACATAATCAACAAAATCAACTAAATCAACAAAATCAACTAAATCAACAAAATCAACTAAATCAACAAAATCAACAAAATCAACAAAATCAACAAAATCAACAAAATCAACAAAATCAACAAATCAACATAATCAACAAAATCAACTAAATCAACAAAATCAACTAAATCAACAAAATCAACAAAATCAACAAATCAACATAATCAACAAAATCAACTAAATCAACAAAATCAACAAAATCAACAAAATCAACAAAATCAACAAAATCAACAAAATCAACAAAATCAACAAAAACAACAAAATCAACAAAATCAACAAAATCAACAAAATCAACAAAATCAACAAAATCAACAAAATCAACAAATCAACATAATCAACAAAATCAACTAAATCAACTAAATCAACAAAATCAACTAAATCAACAAAATCAACTAAATCAACAAAATCAACAAAATCAACAAAATCAACAAAATCAACTAAATCAACAAAATCAACAAAATCAACAAAATCAACTAAATCAACTAAATCAACTGAAACAACTCTATTGTCTTACAAAATCTCATCAACACGACAACAACTAAATCGTTGGCAAAAACCTCAACCTTGAAACTACACCCAAATAAATTTATCAACCAACCTGCCAAAAGTTCGCCGCCAAGTCGACCAATAGGATCGCAAATAATTTATGCTCTGTTTATGCATAGCCCGCTTGTCACAACGTCCACAGACCAAAAAAAAAGGACCCTAACAAAATCCAGTCCAAGGACCTTTGAGACATTAGTGCGAAAGGAGGAAAAATCGGACTGATGACGCGCTGATCGCCGAGGCGTACCAAGGTTAGGCAAATTCGGGAACCGTCGCAAGGTGGGACTTTTAGTTCAAATTTCTTAAGTTGTTGAAACTCAATGTTACACCAACCGACGATACCCACAGCGCAAGAAGGGCGATGGAAATCAACGGAGCCTACATCAAGGGCAGAGCTAGTTTAATCTTCTAACTTCCTGAGATCTGGTGCGCTCACGGGAAGGAAGTGTTGCCAAAAGCAGGAGTATCCCGAAAACCAGGATAGTCGTTCAAATATTTGATTTAGTTTGGCTGGATTTCTCCGGAACGAAAACAGCACACAGCGGAAATGACGCAGAGTTTGGGGTATTTTGTTTTTGGTAGGATGTCGAGGGAAATTGGGGCGTCTGCTCTGTGCTAGTCGTGATTTTCCATTAATCTGATGTACTATAAATTTAAACATCCAAGCTAATAAATAAAAACGAGTGGCGGCTGCCGGTCTCCGGTTGGCTTGTCGTTTGATCCTTGTCTCTTTTTGGTTGGACATAAAAGATGGCGATCGATTTATTGTCTAATTTTTGTTATTGTTATTAAACTGTTGAAAACATTTGGTGAATAGTTGTTGCACAGTTGTTGAAAGGTTGTTCAAAAGTTTTTAAAGAGTTGCTGAAGAGATTTTGGAGAGATTTTGAATATTCGTTGAAAAGTTGTCAAAGAGTTGCCTCAAAGTTGTTGAAGAGTTGTTGAATGGTAGTTGAAGAGATGTTGAACAGTTGATGCAAAGATGTTGAAGGATTTTTGAGTAGCTGTTGAAAACAAAAGACGATGTTTTGAAAAAATGTTGCAAAGTTATTGCAGAGTTGTTGAAAAGTTGCTGAAGGGTTGGTGAAGAGTTATTAAAGGTATTTTTAAGAGATTTTATAAAGATTTTGATGAATTGTTCGAGAGCTGTTGAAAGGTTGTTGAAGAGTCGCTGAAGAAACGTTGAAAAGTAATTGAAGGATTGTTGAAGGGTTGTTGAAAAGTTGTTTAAAAATTGATAAAGATTAAGAGATTTTAAAAAGTTTTTACACAGATGTTCAAGAATTGTTGAAGGGATTTTTAAGACTTGTTGAAGAGTTGTTGCAAGATTTCTACAGAGTTGTTGCAAGATTACTACAGAGTTATTGTTGTTGTTGACGACGTTCACAAGTAGTTAAAAGATTATTGGAGGGTAGTTGATTTATTGAAGAGTTGTTGCAGAGATTTAGAAAAGTTGTTAAAAGATTATAGAAGAGCTGATAAATAGACGTTGAAAAGTAATTGCAAATATAATCAAGCTTTGTTGAAAGGTTGTTGAAAGCCTGTTTAAAGATGACTACAGAGTTGTCGATGAAGACATTTTGGAAAGCCGTTGAAAGGTAGTTGAAGGATTGTTGAAGGGAAGTTGCAAACTGGTTGAAGAATTGTTGCAGAAATTTTGAAAATTTGTAGAAGGGTTGTTGAAGAGTTGCTCCAAGATGTCAACATAGTTGATGAAGAGTTGCTGCAGGATTGTTGAAATGTTGTTGAAGAGATGTTGCAGAAAATTTTAAAAGTGGCAGAAGGGTTGTTGAAGAGTTGTTCCAAGATGTCTACATAGTTGATAAAGAGTTGCTGTTGAATTGTTGAAATTTTGTTGAAAAGTTGTTGAAAAGATGTTGCAGAAAATTTTAAAAGTGACAAAAGGGTTGTTGGAGAGTTGTTCCAAGATGTCTACATAGTTGATAAAGAGCTGCTGTAGAATTGTTGAAAAGTTGTTGAAGAGTTGTTGCAGAATTGTTGAAAAGTTGTTGAAAAGTTGTTGAAGAGATGTTGCAGAAATTTTTCAATATTGGCAGAAGGGTTGTTGAAGAGTTGTTCCAAGAGGTCTACATAGTTGATAAAGAAGTGCTGTAGAATTGTTGAAATGTTGTTAAATAGTTGTTGTAGAATTGTTGAAAAGTTGTTGAAGAGATGTTGCAGAAAATTTTAAAAGTGACAAAAGGGTTGTTGGAGAGTTGTTCCAAGATGTCTACATAGTTGATAAAGAGTTGATGTAGAATTGTTGAAATGTTGTTGAATAGTTGTTGTAGAATTGTTGAAAAGTTGTTGAAGAGCTGTTGAAAACAAAAGACGATGTTTTGATAAAATGTGGCAAAGTTATTGCAGAGTTGTTGAAAAGTTGCTGAAGGGTTGGTGAAGAGTTATTAAAGGTATTTTTAAGAGATTTTAAAAAGATTTTGATGAATTGTTCAAGAGCTGTTGAAAGGTTGTTGGAGACTCGTTGAAGAAACGTTGAAAAGTAATTGAAGGATTGTTGAAGGGTTGTTGAAAAGTTGTTTGAAAATTGATAAAGATTAAAAGACTTTAAAAAGTTTTTACACAGATGTATAAGAATTGTTGAAGGGATTTTGAAGACTTGTTGCAAGATTTCTACAGAGTTGCTGCAAGATTACTATAGAGTTATTGTTGTTGTTGACGACGTTCACAAGTAATCAAAAGATTATTGGAGAGTTGTTTATTTATTGAAAAGATTGTAGAGATTTAGAAAAGTTGTTAAAAGATTTTAGAAGAGCTGATAATTATACGTTGAAAAGTAATTGCAAATATAATCAAGCATTGTTGTAAGGTTGTTGAAGGCCTGTTGCAAGATAACTTCAGAGTTGTCGATAAAGACATGTTGGAAAGCCTTTGAAAGGTAGTTGAAGGATTGTTGAAGGGAAGTTGAAAACTGGTTGAAGAGTTGTTGCAGAAATTTTGAAAATTTGTAGAAGGGTTGTTGAAGAGTTGCTCCAAGATGTCAACATAGTTGATAAAGAGTTGCTGTAGAATTGTTGAAGAGTTGTTGTAGAATTGTTGAAAAGTTGTTGAAGAGATGTTGCAGAAAATTTTAAAAGTGGTTGAAGGGTTGTTGAAGAGTTGCTCCAAGATGTCAACATAGTTGATAAAGAGTTGCTGTAGAATTGTTGAAATGTTGTTGAAGAGTTGTTGTAGAATTGTTGAAAAGTTGTTGAAGAGATGTTGCAGAAAATTATAAAAATGGCAGAAGGGTTGTTGAAGAGTTGTTCCAAGATGTCTATATAGTTGATAAAGAGTTGCTGTAGAATTCTTGAAATTTTGTTGAAGAGTTGTTGTAGAGTTGTTGAAAAGTTGTTGAAGAGATGTTGCAGAAAATTTAAAAAATGGCAGAAGGGTTGTTGAAGAGTTGTTCCAAGATTTCTACATAGCTGATAAAGGGTTGCTGTAGAAATGTTGAAATGTTGTTGAAGAGTTGTTGTAGAATTGTTGAAAAGTTGTTGAAGAGATATTGCAGAAAATTTTAAAGGTGGCAGAAGGGTTGTTGAAGAGTTGTTCCAAGATGTCTACATAATTGATAAAGAGTTGCTGTAGAATTGTTGAAATGTTGTTGAAGAGTTGTTGTAGAGTTGTCGAAGAGTTGTTGCAGAAATTTTGAAAAGTTGTAGAAGGGTTATTGAAGAGTTTTTCAAAGATAGCAACATGGTTGATGAATAATTGCTGTAGAATTGTTGAATTGCTGTTAAGGAGTTGTTGTAGAATTATTGAAAAATTGTTGAAGAGTTGTTTTAGAGTCGATTCAGTTGGTATCTTCCCCTTTTGGATTACGTGCAAATTTCTTACCCTAAAGTTTGCCAACAAATTGCATTCACATCAAATATCCGCCCACCTCCCTAGGGGAAGAGACGCTGATGCTGTCAAAAACTAGCGTTCCACACCTCCCGCTTTTAGTTTAGTATGTTCTCACCGTTTGTGTGAAAATCGCTCCGGTCGTCGACGGTGTGTGTCTATACAAACATCTCATCTAGCTGTTATTATAGCTAGTCAGCATGTTTTCCTCCACATTCCCAAACTGATAGCAAAGTGAATCAACCACAGCTCACAACCGGTGTCTTCGTGTGTGTGTGGGTAGTCGAGGAAAACTTTATTCGTTTCCCCCTCCCCCCCCCCCCACAGACACCTCCACTATCGGAGAAGTGCCACGTGTCACACTTTCCGACTCGGGAAGATCTTCGACGTCTTCCTCGACGATGTCTCGCAGATGCTGGCTTCCTCTGATAAGCACCTCTCCTAGAAACTTGGTGGAAAGGGGCTCAAAAGTCATAAAATGCCCCCCCCCCCCACCTCCCCCGTCGCCTTCACGTGGAAAACCCCGGAAAAGTCAAAATTCCTCTGCTCTTCCGGATCGTCGGCCAAAGTGTGTCACACTAATCTAAATGGCAACGGCGTGGAATGGCTTGATACACGACACGGCGTCGTCGCAACTTGTGTGGCACACCCCCTTGCGGTGAAGGGGGAGGGGGAGAGGGAAGAAACAGGAGCTGCGTTTCACTCAATTTCACTCCGCCAACTATAAACTTTATAGAATTATAAAGATGCCAAAAATTATTATTGTTATTATTATTGCTCTTTATTTGTACTTGCACGCAGATAGCGTGGTGATAGAGGAAGTTGGAGAAAAGTTGAGGGGAACTGTTTCAAATTTACTGTTCTAAACTGGAAAATATGTAACATTTTTACTCAGTCTTATTTTAAATAAGCTTTGAAATTTACAAAGCATCAAATACCTCCAAAAATCATTTGAAAATCTTTTGAAAATCATTTAAAAATCATTTGAAAATCATTTGAAAATCATTAGAAATTCATTTGAAATTCATTTGAAATTCATTTGAAATTCATTTAAAATTCATTTGAAATTCATTTGAAATTCATTTGAAATTCATTTGAAATTCATTTGAAATTCATTTGAAATTCATTTGAAACTCATTTGAAATACATTTGAAATTCGTTTAATAAAACATTTTTTTTCGAAAATGAATCAAACTCAGCTTTAAGGTGAACTATCCCGGAAATTTTCACCCACACAAAAACGTGGCATGAAACCAGCACAGACGATGCCTCGTGCGAGATAACCGTCACAAGATTGGAAAGCGACGCAAAAGTTTTTTTTTCTGCACCCAACTTCAGTCTCATCATCTCGGGTTGCGGCTCCCGGAAAACGTGCCAGAGCACAGTTTTGAAACAAAGTTTTTTCTGCTTGCAGCTGCAAAATTTTCATTTTTCCAGCGAAACTTTCCGTTTGACCTCCGCAAATTTGAGGTCAACCGAAAACTTGGCCGGCAAAAAGTGAACTCCGTGGAAAGGGGAGAAAAGACAAGCGGTTAGAACACTAAAAATCAATATTAAAATGAAAATTCATCGATGTGGTGATAAAACTTTCATCGCTGACGGTCCCAAAGTCCCTAAATTGCGATAAATTTCGGGGAGCTCTCGCAGTCAGTTGCAGACCTGCCGTAGTCACTCTGTACAGTGTGCTGAATAGTGGTGCTTCTGAAGTTGAATTGCTTACTCGGGCAAACAAATCTTGCCTAACGATGCGAATGGCTGACAACTTAATGGCACTCGGGCGGTTGCCAAATCGAACCACAAACACACAAACACGCAAACAAACACTAGCAAAACCTGACAAACAGTAGTGTGACTGGAACTGAGCTGCGTTTGTGCGATCTAAATACTATACCACAGACGTTACAGATGTGACACTGCTCGAAGGGAGGTGACTTTTAGTAGTACAAAAATGGGTCGCATTGTGGCGGTTAGGCATCCGTATCGAAAACAATTTCTTGAATTTTGTTAAATGAAAATTATTTCAAGTTTTTTATCTCATTATCATACAAAAGTTAGTTTCGCATTCGGTTGAAAGGGCCTAGGCTAAATTAAGTACAAACAGGATATAAATAGCGTTTTATACGACATCACTAGTTCAACAAGGACAACACTATTGCGAAAAACCAACTAGTAGGCTGTGTAGCATAAACAGTGACATTAACCACGTGCTAAATGTGGCTTTTCTTCCCAGAATCGAGTCAACCAGTGACTGGTCGTTCATCTTTCTTCTTTCTTCTTTCTTCTTTCTTCTTTCTTCTTTCTTCTTTCTTCTTTCTTCTTTCTTCTTTCTTCTTTCTTCTTTCTTCTTTCTTCTTTCTTCTTTCTTCTTTCTTCTTTCTTCTTTCTTCTTTCTTCTTTCTTCTTTCTTCTTTCTTCTTTCTTCTTTCTTCTTTCTTCTTTCTTCTTTCTTCTTTCTTCTTTCTTCTTTCTTCTTTCTTCTTTCTTCTTTCTTCTTTCTTCTTTCTTCTTTCTTCTTTCTTCTTTCTTCTTTCTTCTTTCTTCTTTCTTCTTTCTTCTTTCTTCTTTCTTCTTTCTTCTTTCTTCTTTCTTCTTTCTTCTTTCTTCTTTCTTCTTTCTTCTTTCTTCTTTCTTCTTTCTTCTTTCTTCTTTCTTCTTTCTTCTTTCTTCTTTCTTCTTTCTTCTTTCTTCTTTCTTCTTTCTTCTTTCTTCTTTCTTCTTTCTTATTTCTTTTTCTTCTTCTCTTCTTTCTTCTTTCTTCTTTCTTCTTTCTTCTTTCTTCTTTCTTCTTTCTTCTTTCTTCTTTCTTCTTTCTTCTTTCTTCTTTCTTCTTTCTTCTTTCTTCTTTCTTCTTTCTTCTTTCTTCTTTCTTCTTTCTTTTTTCTTCTTTCTTCTTTCTTCTTTCTTCTTGAATCAAATGTATGAGTGAATCAATTGAATGAATGAGTGAGTAAATGTGTGAATGAAAGAGTGTTGACTAAGTGATGATGTTGATATTGCAAATCAGATTAAAAGTTTACCAAGATATTGTCACAAGCATTATGAGTCATAAAAAATGCTATTAAAATATAAAGAAATCTGTATCTTAAACCTTCTCAGAAAAAAATAAATCTGCTCCTTTTTTTCATTTTCACACCAAAAATAAATTTCACAAAATAACCATTTTAAAATATTCTGACAAAAAATTTCACCTCTCTAGCAGAGCTGCCAATTCTTAATTTTTTTTTCGGAAGACACGATAATCGTTGAAGTACGGATGAGTTATGATTTTTTAGATCGATTTGGTGAGAACAGAAAAGTTGTTTCTATTGCTTAGGACCTTTCCGAAAAAAGTTACTCTCTTTTTACTATGTTTTCATTGGACTTTTCACATTTTACATTTATTGCGCATTCATTTTAAGATGACAAAAAATTTCATTTTTCGAAAGAGTACACAAGTTGGACGAAATTTGCAGAGTTTACAATTAAAAAAAAAGTCGTGATTTTTATAAACATGAAAAAAATCGAACAACTATTTTGAATTTTTTTAAAAAGAATAATAAAATTTGTAATAAAAAACGTTACTTAATCCACCTCAAGGTGGTTGGTGCCTTCCTCGCATGCATGTTGTATTTTAGGTTGTATTTAGAAGTTAATTTAAGAGTTTTTTTTTTTCATTTATTTCTTATAATTATTGATTTTACTTGAACAGCAATTTTCAATTCTTTGTTTTACCAACTCTCCAAAATCAAGGAGAAAAGTCTCATGAGTTATATATTTCAGTGAAAAGTTCGTGTAAATCTTTGTCGAGACAAAATGATGCAGCAACATAATTAATACAGATTTTTTTAGAAGAGACGCAGACACTGCTTTAGCAATGTTGCAACCGGGCGATACGCATGCAAGGGGGTGTGGCTGTCAATCCCCCGCGTGGTCAGACCAAAATCCCTACGCATGCTGCGCGACTCTCGCGCGTAATCAAAAATACCCGGCCTTTGAGGTTATGCAAAAATCACCCTTTTTTGTAGTTACAAAATACTTTTTCTTGGCATAACTTAAAAAGTACTTCATTAAACAGAATAAAATTTAATAGGGCCTTAGGGGACCCCAAAACGAACAGAATAAGGCGGATCCGGCCAAAATCGGTTCAGCCAGTTCTGAGATAATCGTGTGGAAAAAAATCATGTCTACACACATCCCCACAGACATTTGTTCAATTCTGAGTCGATAGGTATACGTGAAGGTATATCTAGGAGTCGTATTTAAGAAGTTCATTTTTTGAGTGATTTTATAGCCTTACCTCAGTGAGGTGAGGAAGGCAAAAAGTACTTGAAAAAATTCGATACAGTCGATTTCAATTTAAAGTCACCTAAAATCGATTTTTTCTTGATAACGTTACATTTTAGCTGTAGAAGTCATGTTGGACAAGACCATTTCCAAACATTTTTTTTTTTTGTCGAAGAGATTTAAAATAATCCTATGATTTTGTTTCAAAGATATGAATCAATGTTTGCTGAGTTAAAGCCTCTGAAAAAGCAAACAGGAAGAATTTGGCTTTATTCATCACCAGAATCACGGGTCCCCCACAGACCGTTATTATGAAGAAAAAATTTCCACCCAAACCAATGATTGGACATGGTTTCTGGGACCATTCTGCACCTCTGGGCCAAGTTTCAAAATATTTGCCGGCAGAAATTTCGAATACGGTCAGTTTTAGTATTTTTAGTTGAAATTAAGGGGGAAATCACATGTAAAATGCGTAGGAAAAGATCAAAGTTTCAATGTTTTAACTCTAACAAGTTACTGGTCATGGTTTTGAATTGTACTTACATGTTGTAGAATGATATAAAACGATTTACGGAACTGACTTAGCCGGATTAAGCCTTAGTTATGTGACTTAAGTACATTATTTACAAGTTTATATCTAAATATTTTTTAAAAACTTCTTCATTAGGCAATTTTAAGTCTAGGAAGACTAGATTGCATAAAAATAATTAAAATGGGGTAACTTTGAGCCAAGGGGTGACATTGTACCAAATTTTACGTTTGTTTAATAACTAAATATCTTAACAACAAGCTCGATAAGCTTGAATTGTAAGGATTACTCGTTGCAAATATTGTTGTCTTCTCCCACAATTTTGAAAAATTCCATAAAAAGTTAAATAAGAACGAAAAAACTACAAAATATTATTAGCCTTATTGTTGTACCCTGACAAAAGTTTGAGGACACAAACTACATTGAAAACTTACATCGTCCTTTATATGTAAATATTTATAAGTTCAATTATCTATACATATTAGACTATACTTTTCACATTTTCACAATATATGTCAGGCTTGTTAAAATAGTAGATGAGTGATTGTGTTTTCACATGAGATAGGAGTAGGTTTTGTTTTACTGAAAATCAGTAAAAGTACTTGCTGATCATTAATATGTTTTGATGAATTTTAACGATGATCAAACTGTATCAACAATACATTAATCAATTATAAAATACAGTTTTTATGATGATAAACTGCAATATTGCAAAATTATAATTGGTTTGAAATATTAATCCATTAAACTTTTGCAACAAAAATGTTTGAGCAAAATGATAGCTGAAATACTCACTACATTTCATTCGTATGGTTCAAGTTTCTAAACGTTTTATAACAAAAAAACAATTTTATTATTAATGCAATGCTACAAACTTGCCACGTCACATAATTGTTTTTCTTTTATTTGTATTCAGAAGGAATCGATTCAGAACTGGAACATGTGCGCATCATTTTTATATTTGTCACTTATAGGTGATTTAAAATCAATAGGCCTTTTTAAACATATTAATTTGCGATCTGCGAAGCAATATCATCAAATTATTTTGGGTTTGGGAACATAAATAGACCAAATTAAGCAGTCTACAAACAAATATTGACATAAACCTAATGCTTATCACAACAATCTTTTGTACATTGTCACCCCTTGGCTCAAAGTTACCCCACTTTAATTATTTTTATGCAATCTAGTCTTCCTAGACTTAAAATTGCCTAATGAAGAAGTTTTTAAAAAATATTTAGATATAAACTTGTAAATAATGCACATAAGTCACTTAACTAAGGCTTAATCCGGGTAAGTCAGTTCCGTAAATCGTTTCATATCATTCTACAACATGTAAGTACAATTCAAAACCATGACCAGTAACTTGTTAGAGTTAAAACATTGAAACTTTGATCTTTTCCTACGCATTTTACATGTGATTTCCCCTTAATTTCAACTAAAAATACTAAAACTGACCGTATTCGAAATTTCTGCCGGCAAATATTTTGAAACTTGGCCCAGAGGTGCAGAATGGTCCCAGAAACCATTCCCAATCATTGGTTTGGGTGGAAATTTTTTCTGCATAATAACGGTCTGTGGGGGACCCGTGAGAATAGCTTCATATTTTCAAGAGACGAAAATCCAGTAAACATTTGTCAAAAAATCAAAGTGAAATTGTGAAATTTTCCCATTTTTTGTTTGAAAATATTTTTAAAAATTTCAGATCTACCCCAATCCATATTTATAAATGCACACAACGCTTATTTTCTACAATATCAAACGTCAAGGTTGATTTGAAATTTTTGAAAACAATAAGCAATATTGGAAAATATCGCAATCTTTTCATAAAAAAATCGAAGTGACTCGTGATTTTAACTAGGAAACCTCTTATTGTAATTTTCTGTTTTCTATCTTTAAAAAACACATTTACACTTAAAAAATAATCCTAAATAGTTTAAAAATACACAACATTTTTAAAATGAAAATTGTTGTACTAGGAGAAATATACCCTTTCTAATCAAACACCTATCTTCGTCATATGGAGAGTTTGATGCTCGATTAAAGCTCCAAAAATACTATTTAGGCTATAAACTTACCAGCAACAGCACCGCCTCGAGTAAGCACGCAAATTTATGCCATTTACTGGCCAAAAAGATCAAATTTAATGCACTTTTGATCATAATTTCTATTTTGCGAGACCATTTCTCATCATTATGTCGGTACACACATCCACACGCATGATCAGAGGTTAACTGCTTAACGAAAGCCGCCATCAATATCTTTTCACTTGCGCTAACAATTTCAAAGCGCTTAAGATATAAAATTGCTTCCAACTACCGGCAACATGTTCTTTTGCACATTAGTTAGTCACTCACTTGAAAATTAGTCCCAAAACATGTAAATAATAAGCAAGTGCCATCAAAACAACAAACGCGCTAAGTCTTCTGACGTTTGAATTTTGACTACCCATTCCAATCGAAGGCTGAAGAAAACTAAGCGAGGAGCGAAGGCAAATAAAGAACAAAGGGTGGCCACCAACACCACCAACATGCTGGTGCAGCGCCTGTTGGAGTGAGCAAGTGCTGCCAGGAAACTTTCGCTGTAAATGCTACTTTTCGTTTGTGTTCGCTTAAAATTTCATCAATTTTGGCAGCACTAAGCAGATCCAAAAGAGTGCTGGAAGAATAAAAGAACTAAGCTGAAAATAGAAAAATATGCGTGGTCCAATGCACTCGACTGATCAGATTGCATTTTTGAAATATATTTCTTTAATGCTTGTAAAAGGAAAAGCATAACTTTTAATAAAAGTGAAAATAAACAGAAATGTTAACAAAAAGTTGCTCTACTCGTTGGTGTACTTGGTTTTGTGAATTTCAAGGAACAATCTAGATTATCCAGCATCATTCAAACACGACCGCTTATTAGGCTTAAAATTGGCATATTTCCCCTAAATGGAAGAATACCCTTTCGTGTTATTGCTAATTTCAAAAGTATATTGAACTTTTTGGAAAGTAGTGTAATAAAAAATGGTAGGTGTTTTTAAACTTTTTTTGTATTTTTTTCGATGGAAAATACGTTTTTTCACAGAATTTCCAAATTAGCACCATTTAGCTGCAAATAATTTAAAAAACTTTTTTTTCGAATGTTAAAAAATCAAAGGGTACGTACCACCACACCATCATGAGATATCGAAAAATTGACCTCAGATTCGTGATCAGGAACCAACATGACCTCATTAGACAAAGTTTCACGCGAATCGAAGAAAGGTTGGGCCACTTTATCCGATTTCGTGTGAGTTGGCAGAATATGACCTCAATTCAACTCTTGATGCCTGAGAAATAAAGGAAAACACCTCAGCTCAAGATTCATCAACCTCTAGTACTGAAATTTTCAGTTTTTTTTTTTGTAACTCAATCATCGCAAGTTCATAAATGCACCTCCATCTTTTGGAGCTTCAACTTCGCTCCAGACGCCAGACATTCCTTGTCGAAACATATTCTGCATGTTAGACATCACCACCCACCCGTCAAAACCTCTCTCTCCTTATGCATATCACCTCCATCGAAAGGTGCGCTTTCAACGCTGTGCTTCTTGAAGGCATCTTTTCAGGCACGAGTTTTCCCACTTTTTTTCTCTGCTGCAGATAGCCAACATTTTCTAATGCAGGTGAAGTGTGTCGAAAATGTTTCACATTAAAATGCTTTCCCACCTCCCGCTCTCCCCAACAATTGGGTTCAAGATGCTCGTGGAGCATAAAAGCATTCCACCTGTCGAAAAGGAGTCTATGTTGTGCATGAATGCGCATAGTTTTCGACCTTTGAACTCGTCGTCTTGTTGGATTAGTTGTCTTTGGAAAAAAATTTTGGTGTTAAGCTCATTAAACAAGTGCATTCAATTTGAAATCCAGATAAAATTCACAAAATACGAATCATTGTTAGACTTATTACGACTGCATCATAAAACTCATAACATCAGAAAAGTACTTCCTGGCTGCAAAATTCCACGGACCATTGTTGAATTTAATTAAAGGTTTAATATTTTACGTTCCCTCCTCTTATCCCGTTCAGTATAGCTTGCAAATTTAAAATTTTCGCACAAAACTCCCACATGCACACAATCCCAAAAATATGGGTGAACAAAACTGCTCGCGGCCACATCCTTTCCGTGGTGGACGATGATTTACTGCGCTGCACGTGCACTCACACTTGTGTGATAGTTACACACACCAAAAACTAGCAAAAAAAATACTCCTTTTATATAAAAATGCAATACGCGCCCACGTACATCTCCCCCGGGGCAATGCATTTTACAAGGGCACAAATTGCCAGGAGGGAGCACACACACACACACACATTTTCACACAGACATTTAACAGAGAGCGAGTAAATTTGGTGGCTCTTTTTCGCACATAAACGCGGCTAACCCCGCCGCTTGCACCCACACAGCATCACCCTCTCCTCCTCCACTCGACTGTACATTACCGCTCTCAATTCCATTCATGGTTTTGAATTTACGACCAGCGAAAAATAATTTTAGCAATTTCGTATGTTCTCCCTCGCGCGCTCTCTCGCAGGCTCTTGTAGAGCATCACACGACCTTTGTCGCAGCAAAACTGGTCATAGTTGTGTTAGGGTGATCTTTTGTTGTGTTTTTTAGTACACCTTCAAATCTTCAAATCTTCAAATCTTCAAATCTTCAAATCTTCAAATCTTCAAATCTTCAAATCTTCAAATCTTCAAATCTTCAAATCTTCAAATCTTCAAATCTTCAAATCTTCAAATCTTCAAATCTTCAAATCTTCAAATCTTCAAATCTTCAAATCTTCAAATCTTCAAATCTTCAAATCTTCAAATCTTCAAATCTTCAAATTTTCAAATCTTCAAATCTTCAAATCTTCAAATCTTCAAATCTTCAAATCTTAAAATCTTCAAATCTTAAAATCTTCAAATCTTCAAATCTTCAAATCTTCAAATCTTCAAATCTTCAAATCTTCAAATCTTCAAATCTTCAAATCTTCAAATCTTCAAATCTTCAAATCTTCAAATCTTCAAATCTTCAAATCTTCAAATCTTCAAATCTTCAAATCTTCAAATCTTCAAATCTTCAAATCTTCAAATCTTCAAATTTTCAAATCTTCAAATCTTCAAATCTTCAAATCTTCAAATCTTCAAATCTTCAAATCTTCAAATCTTCAAATCTTCAAATCTTCAAATCTTCAAATCTTCAAATCTTCAAATCTTCCAATCTTCAAATCTTTAAATCTTCAAATCTTCAAATCTTAAAATTTTCAAAAATAATTAGTTCTAAATTCAAACCACCCTACCCAAACCCAGCTCACACATGACCCCGGGAATCTCTTTCCGCGCGGACACACACACCGAAAAACGCCAGTGGAAAGTGCATAAATTGTGCCCCAATCCACCATGGGCCACCTCCCGGACCAAATAGCGATTCCCGACCAACGCCAACGGAACTAGCGACATTGTGGCCTCGGTCACCGAAATCCTCACCGTCGTCCGTCGTGATTTCGGTTGGGGCCATCCTTTCCCCAAAGGGGTCCATGATAGCCAGCTAGTTGTAACGACAAAACGCTCTCGTGAACTAATTTCCTGTGAAGCCACCGTGGATGGTCGTCCAACGGTGTTCAGGAATATCAACCGAATAAAAGTTTCTCCTGTGTTGGTCACACAACATGGCCGGTGCTGGACACGATGTTCCCACCTGGGGGAAAAAAGGACTAGCTTTGAAAGCAGCGAGAAAACATGGAACCGCACTGTCTCAAGTGTGACGGCGGCCTCATAAACTACATTCCACGGTTGGGTTGTTTGCTCTGTCGGCTGGTGGACTTGATGATGTTAAGGATGAAACTAAAGGGGGGAAATTTTGGAGCAGTAGTGAAAGGTAAAATATAGGGAAATTGACCTGCAAAAATGGACACAGTTTGTGTTAGCCAAACAAGCTTAGGTATGAGGATTAAGGACTAAGGGATTTGAAGCAAATGTATTTTTATGATATTGTTAATTCCAGTTTTCCAAAAAAACACAATTAAAAATTTCCAAAATTAAAGATTTTGTTTGATGTGAAATCCACGTTTAGAGGTTATATACATGTAAATCGGCAAAAATTTCTTTGTCAGCTATTATCAATAGGTCTTGTCGGTAATTCTCTACCAACTCACACGAAATTGGGAAAAGCTGCCCCGACCACTCTTTGATTTGTGTGAAACTTTGTTCTAAGGGGTAACTTTTGTCCCTGATCACGAATCCGAGGTCATTGTTTTATAGCTCGTGACGGAGGGGTGGTAGGAACCCTTTCATTTTTGAACATGCGAAAAAAGAAGTGTTTTTCAATAACGTTCAGCCTGAAACGGTGATGAGATAGAAATTTGGTGTCAAAGGGACTTTTATGTAAAGTTGGACGCCCGATTTGATGGCGTACGCAGAATTCCTAAAAACTGTAATTTCATCAAAAAATACTAAAATAGTTTCCAAAATTCTGCCATTTTTGTTAGTCGACTGTAAAAAAATGAGACATGCCATTTTATGGGAAATTTAACGTACTTTTCGAATTTGCAATAACCCAGAAGGGTAATTTTTTTTTTCATTTAGAACAAAATCCTACATTTAAACGAAATCTTTTTTTTGTAACTTTTGCTGGGTAATTTTTTATAGTGTAACACTGTTTTACAAAGTTGTAGAGCAGACAATTTCAAAAAATGATTTATAAATTCACGAGCTAACATAAATATCACGAGTTATCGCGATTTTACGGAAAAAGTTTTAAAAAGTATCTTCTATTTTTTATCTTTGTTTCATAGTTTGTATCTGTCGCGGGAGACCTTTAACGGCCATGAACAACGACCAAATTCTTAACTTCTTAACAATAATAAAATATTTAATTTAGAAAACAACATCGGAAGCAAATTTGAATCGTGTTGACGATTTCTGCCCAATTATGAAAAATCTGGTTTGAGCATTAAGATGACTGTAAAAATCACAAAAAAATCATAGGTACGTGAAGTGACTGAATTTTATGAAAAATGTATTTAAAAAATGAGGATTGCTTTTTTTGCAGATACAAACACAATTTTCAAAGAGCCAGTGCTAAAACATTCATAAAATTGATTTGATACAAAATGTAAATTTGGTAATTATTTTTTTGTGGAAAATAAAACATTATAGTTGACCAGGATGATTTAAAATTTTCTGTAAATATCTTATTTTTCCTAAAATCTCATAGGAAAAAATACTTATAAAAATTAAGGGAATGGTGAAGTCAATCCTTGAACTTGTTTTTTAACCTTATTTAAATATTTAAATCCTTATTTGAAAAAAATGCATTATTTCCGTAAAATTTGCAATTTTATTGCCTTTAAAATTTACTTACAGTCGCCCAGGAACCTTGATATAATTTCATATGATTTTTGTAATATGTTAAAACTGGTCAGGTTTGTCTAATTTAAACTATTGTTTAAGAAAAAGTTTTTTCAACTTTGTTTAAAAAATTGCTATGTTGGAAATTCTCATTTTCATTTCTGAAGTCACTTTAAAAGTCATAGTTTTTTCTTGTTAAAATGGGAATTAAGGCTGGTAAGGTTAAGGATGATGCAAATATATTTTTCAAAGTTTTTGTCCCTCGACTGTAGATGAGGTTGAGGGAAGGGCTAGGGGTTAAAATATTAAATAAAGTTAATAATTGAAATAACAAGCCAGAATTACAACATTTTAATGAAAAAAAATGGAAATGCATTTTACAACCGCAGAGTTGATTTGCAATAATTAATTTCCAAAAATGTGAGATTTGAAAAAAAATTGCGCAAAAAACCATGTACCTGCATCGGAAATTCATAAAAAAATTTACATTCTTACATTTTTTTCTCAAAGCAGGGGCATTCCTTTTTAAATTGATTTCAGTTGATTGCATTTAATTTTCCATTAAAATTTTGAACATTTTTGACAATATATTCATTTTTCCCCTGATTTTATGAGACGAATTTAAAAGGTCGTGGGGGGTAACAGCCTTAGTAAACTAATTTTTTTTAACAAAATACACGTAAATTTCAAGTGAAATTGATAAAAAGTCAGAACATCACCTAACATCCTTGAAACATAATTTTGATAATTAAGATATCGATTAATGTTGCATTATAAATTGATTTTGAAGCAAGCAACAACAATTTTCACTTTATAAATGAAATTTGTTCTGCTGAATATACTCATAAAATTGGCGATTTTCGAGAATTTTGTTTTGGAACCCCATTTAATTAATTATTTACAATCTAATATTATCGTCTAATAGTATACAATTGTTCAAAGAATTCGAAAACTCGAAAAAAAATCTGATTCGAACACGTATTCATTGAGAAAATCATAACAC
Organism: Culex quinquefasciatus; assembly: GCF_015732765.1. NCBI lineage: Eukaryota > Metazoa > Arthropoda > Insecta > Diptera > Culicidae > Culex > Culex quinquefasciatus. The sequence goes on along the minus strand of NC_051862.1, from coordinate 17,131,924 downwards.
TTTAGGTATATAAAAATGAACCTTGTAATTAACATTTGCAAAATTATTGTCAACAAACTCTTTAAACATTACATTTTTTTAGAAAATTTCTTCTTAAAGTTCTTTGAACCCTTCACTATCACGAGCAGCATGATTTCGTACCATTCCGTACGCATTTAATTTGTACACTTCATTTTGCGTAAAAATTTCAAATCATCTGAAAATAAAAAAGTTAAAAAAATTAAATTAAAGGCCACGGTTTCAACAATTGAATGAACAAAGTTTTTTCAAATGCATAATACATCTAGCAATCATAAGTTTCCAAAATTTCTAAATATTAATTTTCTTGCGAAAAAAAAGTTTTTGCTATGCTGTACGATCCCAGACATGCTAAATTTGATTATCAATGTAGAAAAGACATTTTAGATTGTTTTCAGTTGATCAGACTTCTTTTTTTTATTGAAATTTTCAAGTTTAAAAAACATATTTTTTTCCCCAATTTTTAGGGCCAATTTCGCAGGAGGGGAAGAGGGGGTGGTGCGACAAAAACTTTGAAAAAACGGCCTAAATGTGGTACTTACAAAAATCGTTAAAAAATGCAATTTTTGGGCGACCTTTTTTCGGATATGATCTCAAATAAACTTTAACAGTCGTTTAACAATCAATAGTTTTCAAAATATCTAAGCATCGATGAACTTTTATTTTGACAGTACTAGACATTGAAATTTCACAAAAATCCAAATATTTTCAACCTGTTCAATCAAGGTTAAAATTATTATCAATGCTGGATAAGGAATTTGTTTTTTTTTTTTTGCAGATGAATGTACTCTGTTTTTATTGAAATTTGCATGATTTAATTAAAAAAATTACCTTTCTTTAACAAAAACTGAAATCATACCATTTAAAGCTTAACGCCACACACAAAAAGCAAGCAAAAACTGGCAAAATTTGACTTTCATAATTTCCCTCCAGCTTCCATAACAGTTCCTTGCACAATGCTCAAATTGAAAATGATTAATTCGTCCAACGATTTCCCCTCATTCTCTCTTTGTTGTCGCAAAACGTCCCCGTCTGCATTGCACAGCACATCACATGCACAGCCCGGTAATTAGAGTTCATCAAATGCAGCTTCAACATGCAACCGCCACCCCTAGTTGGTTGCCTCACAAAACGAACACAAATTTCGCCGGAAAAAGGGGGTTATTAGCACGGCACCCGGCCAAAGCCATGGTCTGTTGACTGATGCTGATGCTGTGGGCTTCGTGTGCATTTTGCAATCAACTAAAAGTGGGGTGTCATTGCACCACCAGCTCAAAACCAGCCAAAACAACCACTTGTGTGCATTTGCACACACACATTCACAGCAAACGAATCAGCACTCCTCTATTTGATTTTGATTTATCGGGATAAAATTAATATTTGATTTTGAGCCTGAATTATTATTATTTCGCTGAAATGCCCTTCTCTCCGGCTTGCAATGCTATTTTTTGCCAATTTTCCACCGAAACACTCATGGGATTTTTCGCAAACAGAGGATTATGGCATTTTCCTCGTCGTTTTTTGCTCCTATTTTTCGCGAAATCAACTTGGGAACTGGGCAAAAGTGTGCGCACGAGCGCTGGAATAAACCAGTACTTATTTATCGGATTTGGTGGCTGCGGTGTGTGTGGGTGAGAGTGCAATAAACATTCCGCGCGACCCACCAAATCCGATTGAACTATTTACCCGGTTTGCGTGTTTTTTTTTCTTCCGTTGAATGGGTCAGCGAAAAGTGTCGCGAACATTTCGCATTCCAAGTTGGGAGCAAATTGAGTTTTGAAACGGATAGGGTTTGGAGATTGTCAAAACTGGTCTACTTTATTGAATTTGAATCAACTTAGAATGAGTCAAAATTTAAAAGAGCAAATAAAGGGGGCTTAGCTGCACTGATTTGTTTGATTGAATTTATTGGTTTATAAAAGGTGATTTTTAATGACAAAAATAAATAAATTTCACGCCATGTCAAATATAAAACATCTGATTTTCACGGAAATCTAACAATTGCTCAAATAAATGGAAAAATGTCTACAGGAAAATTACAGTCCAAAGGACAAAAATTTAGCACGCAAAATTTTGAAGAGTTCAGTTTTGTAATGTTTTACAGAGTTTTCTTCAGCCTAATAGCATTAACAAAAAAGGAAGATTTTTGTATTTCAGATAACGTTTGAATTTTTATTTTTATCAAGCAGTTTTTGAAACATTTGGTTTTAATAATTCCTAAAACAGAATAAAAAAGTATTTGAAAATAAAACACTATTTAGAACACAAATATTCAAACCTACTCTTTTTATTTATTTATTTGTTTGATTTGCAACTCTTTCAGCATTATTTTACAAATTTTTAGAAGGGGGTTTAGGGTAAGTTTGCTTAAAATTACACGTTTTATAATCCATCACATGTAGCAATCAAAGCTGATTTTGCTGGAAATTAGCTATTGGCTATCTACAATTCCTAAAACCTTAAACTGAAAGACATCTTTAAAAAAAGTTCTATTTTTATGTTTTTCGTTTTTTCGCTTTCAAAATTCCTGTCGAAGTTATTGTGGTTTATTATATGAAAAAAAAACTTAGTAAACTTAGACATTTTTGACATTTCACAGTATTGACCAAATTTCCACATGTTCGCGAAATTACGAAAAAAATTGCATCCCCGCCCATACAAGTCTTCACATAATTTTGGCAGCTGTTTGTACAAAAATGGTACCGTAAACTGGGGTGACTTTGATAGCCCGGGTGACTTTGATAGAAATTTTATTTGGCTACTAATTTTGATACAACCTATGTAACGGTCGCATTTTTGCATACATGTTCGATAATAAGCTATCCCTTAATGCTTACATACTCAAAATTCTCAAAAATGTTTAGATATTAATTTGACGGGCATTAGAAAAACCTATCAAAGTCCCCCCAGTTTACGGTATGTAAATATTTGAAAACATGTGTCTCGGAAAGGCATTTGGATCTCGGGTGATCGATTTGGTATCTTCAGCAAAGTTGAAGGTTATTATAAAGTTATTTAAGCAAAAAAATGCCAAAATTTTTATAAAAATTAAGTAAATCTTTTTCATAGAAAAAAAATATTTTACGGTATTTTTGAATTTATTTTCTTTTTAAATATGTTAAAGAGGATCCAAAAAGGCATTTTTTGGCCACATAGAAGTATAAATAACATATTTTTTTTAAAGAAGGAGGCCTTTGCCATTTTTTTGAAGTCTCAGGACCAAAGTACTATAAAATGACTATTAAATATATTGAAAAAATTAAATTAAGAGCCACGATTTCAATATTTGAATAAAAAAAGTGTTCTAAAATGAATTCACACCAGTCCAGTTTTTTTTTTTTGCGATGAATAGATTTTGAAATATGTGAGCATCGACGTTTTTTTTTCGTTCTCAAAACAAAATTTTGCGGTACCGTAATCTGGGGTGAATCGGGACTACAGTCTGAATAGGGACAGCAGTTTTTAGAGCACTTAAAGCTTTTAAATTTGGAAATGGATGTACACATTTTGTTGGCCTGAGTCTGTTCTAACCGAAACCAACCAGAAAAATCAAAATATTGTGCTCCAACATGGTTAAAACTGCTGTCCCAATTCGCCCCATGTGTCCCGATTGACCCCAGTTTACGGTACGTTGAAATTTTACAAAAAATCCAAATATTTTAAACCAGCTCAAACATGCTAAATATGATTACTTACTCAGGAAAAATGCATTTCGAATTGATTTAAGCTGCTTAATTTTGATTTTCATTTTGAAGTTTTCTGAAAATAAATTTCTCCCGATTTTCGGGTCAAGTGTTAAGCCACAAACTTTGAAAAATATTTTCAACGGCATTAAGATTTTTCGATGGAAAAATAGTTACACATATTTAACAAATATGAAACAAATAATAAAATATGAAAGATTTGTTTTAAGATTTTTCAAATTGGAAAGGTAACTCCTAAGAATTTTAATTGGGAAATAGAGTGGCAAAGAATTAAAACATGAAAACAAAATGTCTTGGAATAATCCAAAAAGCCTTAATTTATCAGCTAACGATATCTCGTCAACTATTGTTCCGATTTTCGATATTTAAATAGACAAAATCTAAAATAATCTAATGTTTTCATATCTTTTAAAATTGTTAATTCATATCTAACATTTCAGTAGTTGTAGCTTTAAACACCATATTTTAAAGAGTTTATTCAAAATATTTTTAAGAAAAAAATTAAAAATAAGATATTTTACAAAATATCATTCATATCTCTGTGAAAGTTGTTATGTCCCTTCTTCTTTGTAACTTTTATAAACTATTACAAATACAAAAAAACGAGTTTTTGGAAAAATACATAATTGAAAATATGGGTTGAATTTATTTAAAAAGTCTCTTTTCAAGTATTAAGACCATTTGAAGAATGAGCGATTAATTAGATATTCATATTTTTTTTTTCATTAATTCCTTATTGCTATTTCGCAGTAATTTTTTTATGTTTATGCTTATTTTCAACATTTGTAAAAAAAATCTTGGTAGTATTTGATGATTTTTTATTCTAAATTTCAAACAGTGGCATTGTGGCTTGAAATACATTCTCTATATTTCACTTTTAATATTTAATAAAAACATTTTTTTCAGAAAATCATAACTCAGTTAAAATTTTACTGTTCAATTTTCTTAAAAGAATTTACATGGTGTTTTTTTTTTCAATTTAAATCTTAAATTTTTGTTACTTTTCAGTATCATTATATGAAATAATTCCTATATTTGTGGAATTTTGAGCACTGTGTTAAGTGATAAAAGACGCTCCCAATGTATTATTATTGGAATTTATTTTATTTCATTTTCTTGATCAGATATATTCTTTTACCATTTTTTCGAGATGAAACTCGAGTTACTATAGTTATAAAATTAAATTTTAATTATGTTTGGGACTGTGTTTTAAATTAAATTCCAGTGATTTTTGAAAAAAAGCGGAAATTCTTGTTTGTTTGGCAGGTTAAGCACTTGCTTCTAACTCTATCCAATTAGCTGATTTTCATTATTTAAACAACTAATTTTTCAAAACTTTGGATAGAAACTTACTTCTTATTGGGCTATTTATCACTCGATTTCCGTTGAAAACGCTTTTAATGAGCTGTAATTGAATGTCAAAGTGCTGATACGGCAAGATTAAAGGTATGATGAAATTAGATGCTGTTCCACTAATTACTGTTTTTATACAAATATATGATTCCAGTTACAGAAATCAACATTCATGTTTATAAATAAATGAATCTGTAGCATTAAGTTTTTTTTTACAATTTGACTAGCTTTAAAATAACTTGAAATCTACAAACAACAATTAAACACATAAATTATTGAAGGATACTTCCTCACATTTTGTATTTGATCTTTTATTTGAGACGATTTAATTACTTTACTTATTTAAAGCTAAAATTTTTACAGGAATTTCCGAAATTTCTCGAAAAATAAATTCATACCTTGGCCATTGTTTGCCTTGTTGAAATTTTATGTGTCTATATTTTTTAGATTTTTTTATTTTGCGTGTCAACATCATCATACAAAATTGTTTTCGTATTGGTATACATATTTTGTTTTTAAAGGAATGTTTTTAACTTGTGTTGCTTGACTGATTGTAAAGCAAGTGATCTTTTTTTGGAACAACTTGTTAAAAACTTAATATTATTAAAAATTAACTTGAAGATTATATTTTTCGATTTCAAATAGAGTTAAAATTTAGTATTTTAATCTTGTTTGAAAAAGTCGTGTTACGAGTTGTTTATTTTCGCAATTTTAGTTTTTTTCAGGAAACATATATTTCATATTACCACAATCGATTCTGCAAACCCTGTGGTGACACCGTGCCCTCCTCTCATAAGCTCCGATGCGGTCTAAATTTAATAAACATCAACATAAATTTCAATCCTCTGGCTGATGCTGCTACGGCTGCCACCAAACAGAAAGCCACCAACACTGGGGCATCGATTCCGCTGCTTAGCCCTCCCCCACTACTTCCCGCGAAAGAAACCTGCCCCCAAAAGAGACAAACACGGCGTCATGCCCCCCACCCCCCATAAATTGGATATAAAATTTGCTTAAATCCTGGCTGTTTTTCCACGCTGGCTTGGAAATGCGCGCGGCGCACCAAAGCAGAAAAGTAAACTTTGGCACCACCACACTCCCACGCCACTTTTGGGTGGCTGTCAATCGAAATTCAATTTTCGCATGAATTTTTGGTTTTCCACCCTGGTGGCGCCAAAATTGGAGGAGGAGAACTGGCAGATGAATCTATAAAAAGCAAGTCAGATTTATCAGTTTGATGGCGGTGGTGGAGCTTTTGGAAGGAACAAAAGTTGGTGCGATCTTTTTTCACACTCTGCAAGCTTGACATAAGAAGGGGGGAGGTTCCAGCTTTCCCCATCCCTCTGAAGTAGCTGTCTGTTACGTGGATTTTTGAAATTTAGGTTGAGCTGGTGGGGATGGTCTTTTGGTGAAGCTCTGATTTTTCTTTAGGGGAAGGAGATGCAATTGGAGTGTTTAAATAAAATTGATTGAATTTGAATTTATTCCAGGAATTTGGAATCAACCTGGGCAAATCGAACGGACTGATGACGGAGCAATGAAAGGGGATTTTTCCGGCTTTTCATTGGAATCAAATTATTTGGAAAATGCGATTTCATTACGATTGAATGACACCTATAAAGATTAACGATGACTTTTGAAAGATACCAAATTCATTTTCAACGTTACCTAATCAAACTTTTTTGTCTTTTCATTGCAGGTTGAACTCATATTAGGTAAGTTCCATCTTAAGGTTTAGGAAATAAGAAATTATCCTCTGTCTCAATTTCATTTTATGCATTCAAATCCTTATAAAATACACAAACAACAGTGTGTATTCTTCAAACTTCTTCTTGTCCCACTTCAGAATAACACTCTGGGAAATCAAAAACGCAGCAAAAACACTTCCTCGCCAAATTTTGTTCACGCTGCTTCCACAAAACTCACAAAGCTACGACTCAGTGTCGTCTCCGATGCTGCGTTTTGGGATTTTGTTTCTGTGTTGACTTTGACGATAAATCGATTTTCGGCTCAGCATCTGCCGTAGCCACCCACCAACCACCGCCACCGCTCGGAAAAGCTCCTTACAATTTTTTTTTTTGGTTTTTTTGGCCGTCTGCCTTTTGCATATTGGTTGGATTTCGCAGTGACGACACACAGTCAGTGTGGCAGTAGATTGGTAGTAGATTGCGCGTGCAACGAAATGAACGTGACTTGACGTAAATCTGGGGCGCTGGGACGTGAAGGATTTTGAAATTTATCGAGTAAAAGGTGATAAGCTTTTTCGAGTGCGAACAAATTTTGAACTAAAAATCAATTAAAGATGTGTCAGCTCTATAACTAAAATTAAAAAAAAAATGTTGTAGAACAGAGATGATATACTTTTTTAACTGAATAAAATCATTAAATTTTGAAGAAAAATTAAACCACATATGTTAACCAAAATTTTAGTCAAATCCATCTTAAATTAAAAAAAAATCAATTGATTTCCAACACTTAAACCTTTTTTGAATAAAAGAAATTGTGCTTAGTGAAAACTTCCTTAAATATTTATTAAAATAAGCTAATAAAAAATTGTTTTTTTTTCGTTTTTCATGATTTTTGTTCCCTTTTTTCGAACAAATATTAACATAAAAAATACAAAACCTGCATTTTAAAAATTATTACATAATAATTCATAGTTTTGAAAAAGTTACTTTTTGCGTTTCTCTTTGTTTCGTCGTCCGTGTCTGTCGCGGGTGACCATGAACGGCCATGATCGATGACGACCAACTTTTTCAAAACTTTTTTTCGTAAAATCGCGATAACTCGTGATGTTTATAAGCAAACCCCTTATGTTTATATATCAAAATTTTTGTAATTGTCTGCTCTACAATTTTGTAGAACATTGTTACACTCTAAAAAATAACCCTGCAAAGTTAGAAAAAACACGAAATTTTAAAATGAAAAATTTTGTTCTAAATGAAAAAATGACCCTTCTGGGACAATGTAGATTCGAAAAGTACATTAAATTTCCCATAAAATGACATGTTCCAAAATTTTTTACAGTCGAGTAACGGAAAATGGGAGAATTTTTAAAACTTTTTAGTGTTTTTTTCGATGAAAATACGTTTTTTCGGAATTCTGAGTACGCCATCAAATCGGGCGTCTAATTTTACATAAAAGTCCCTTTGACACCAAATTTCTATCTCATCACCGTTTCAGGCTGCAAATTATTGAAAAACACCTCTTTTTTCGCATGTTTAAAAATGGAAGGGGTCGTACCGCCCCTCCGTCACGAGATATCAAAAAACGGACCTCGGATTCGTGATCAGGGACAAAAGTTACCCCTTAGGACAAAGTTTCACGCAAATCGAAGAGGGGTCGGGGCAACTGCTGTGTGAGTTGGCGGAGAATTACCCTATGATATAACAAACATCAACTTCCATTCAACGAAAAAGGTTTTTTTTAATCCAGATCGAGATTTTTCCTTCAGGATGGTTAAGGATATAAAGATGCAACTTCTAAAAATTTAAACTCCACCAAAATAGTCAAAAGTTTTCGCTTCCATCCTGACATTTATTCTGTTTTCGAGATATCTAAGTGTAATATTTGCATTTTTTTTTTAAATTAATAAGGCTGTAACCTTTGACCCTTCAGTCTAAATAGACCTGTCAATAAAAATGTATTTTTTTAACCTGGAGTGTTACGATAAAGAAACTGATTTTTGAAGGTTTGCACGGTGTGTTTCCTAGAACAAACTTAAGATAAAAAAATCGGCAAGTCTGATATTTGGCACCATGGAAGAAGGGCTCTTTCTCGACATTTTGTGGGGTACGGTGAAAAATTTCGTCGGGGGGTCTAGAGCAACTTTTTTTTTGAAGATTTTTTTTCGATTTTATAGGATTTTTCTTTAGAAAAGTCGATGGAAATCGATGAGTTTATGTTCATATCCATCAAATTTCTTATGAATGTACCTCAAGAGACTACATATTTGACCTCAAATAAAATGCTTCCAACAAAAAACCAACTCAGTAGGCAGTGTTCATCGTTTGAATGGGAATTAAATCCAGAAATTTTGGAGAAAGTCACTTATTATTTTGCGAACTTAGGTATATCTCTGCTTACATGGAACCAAAATTGATACGTTTTTATGGAAATTGTTCAGAAAACTGTTCTCTACAATGTGATTGATTCGAAAATATTTTAAAATATTTTTGTGTTGAACGGCAGAGGCTTGAAAAAATGGAGCCTGACATTTCAAAAGGGCACATAACTTTTGTAAACAATAGCGTATCCCTTTCACTCGAATGACAGTTTACATAAGGTGTGAAAGGGACACACATTTGTCAAAAAAAGTTATGTGCCCTAATGAAATGGCAAGCACGAAATAATGCTGGGAACCTTTTGAGTAATAAATAGCTTTTAAATGAAATACTCTAAGTTTAGCAATGGTTTAAGCGCGAATTTGTATCCGGACAATCTGTTGCTCTATTTTTATGACAAATTGTACAAAGAAAAGATTTTTATTCGGTCGTTTTGAGATTTCCAGCTTGAATGTTGGGGTTATTTCAAAGAAAGCTAGAAATCTGTTAAATTTGAGTTGGAAACTTTTTATTTGAGGTCAAATATGTAATTTAGAGTCTCTTGAGGCACATTCATAAGAAATTTGATGGAAATGATCGTGAACCCATCGATTTCCATCGTCTTTTCTGTAGAAAAATCCTATAAAATTGAAAAAAAAAATTTCAAAGAAAAGTTGCTCTAGACCTCCCGACGAAATATTTCGCCGGACCCTGCAAAATGTCGAGAAAGAGCCCTTCTTCCATGGTGCCAAATATCAGACTTGCTGATTTTTTTTATCTTAATGTTCTCGAAAAAATACACCGTGTTGCTCAGATGCTTTCTATGAATTTGGGGTTTAGAAGGTGTAGATTGCGAGATCACATTTTGGTGTCTTCGACAAAGTTGCTTGGAATGGCAAGCACAACAAATACCCCAAAATAATCCTGAAAAGTTAGATTTTCAAAATCACCCAAAATGTGAATCACCCTAATTTTCAACCAAACCAAAAGTTGTCCCTTCCCATTTGCAACAACTCTTCTCTCAAAAAAATCTCATTTTTCGAAAAATCTCGATCTAGACCAATGTGTAGTGTCGAAAAGTATTCAGTTCGAAACGAAAACTCAAAGGAGTACTGCAATGAACTTTTCAGCACTGTTATTTTTCGTGATGGCGCGATCGCCATTTTGTCACTATAAATGACAGGAAAAGTAAATATTTAAAAAAAGGATTATTAAATGATTTTTCAGCCCTTGTATCGAAAAGTTTAATTTTCTCTCATTAATAATTACTGATGAATGATACAAACTTCATTTTTGATCGGAATCCAATCTAAAACTTCACACAAAAATGAAAAATTTAAAAATTGACGTTGATCTTTGGCAAGCAAAAATGTTTGAAAAAATGGTGTTGCCAAAAACGGAATGGCACTGTATTTGTTTTTTGAGTTGACCAAATGGGCGCCAAGCTAAAAGTGGCGGTTCACCGAAAAATTCTATTTAAAAGTGATTTTTGATATTGCATTCATTGTTGCATTTTGTATTAATCTGAGCCATTTTTATTATTTTGAGGTATGAAATCTTATTTTCCAGTGGAAGATGTGGATTTAATCAGGAAATGATTTTTTATTTATTATTTAAATTAGTATTAATGTATAACTAACAATTGTAAGCAAAATATGTCTCGTTGCATAAATAGTCTTTTTTAAAAGATTATTTACGGAAAAAGCTATTTAAAACATTTACTTGTAAATAAAAGAATGCCTCTTTCTGCTGAATAAAATTTAAAAAAGTTTAAAATTCAAAGTTTTAAAACAATTTAAAGGAGTTAATATTTTGTGTCCTTGGGTTTTTGTGGCTCACAATGCTGAAGCTTTTTTACTTCTGATATATCGACGTTCAAATTAGCATCAAACATAATTTTATTTAAATCTCGGTTAAGCATTTTGAAAAAAAATATTATTTGATAGCAATTTGGAGCCAAACAACTGAAAATTGCTAAAATTTAAATATTGCTTATTTCTTGATAAAAGAAAATCGTAACTAAACATGCACTATGCAATTTTCGGTGCAAAAATTTGAAAAATAAAGTCGACTGCATTAATCTCACGACTTACAAGCATTGGTCTTTAACACAATTTTTGTTAAGGCAGATTAATTTTTGGTATAAACTGTGAAAGTCAAATCATCAATGAAATCTTTTTCGCTTGTCTTAAAAAAATGATAAAGATTTTAACATGAAAAAAATTCTTGCTTCTTGAAGAAAATCATATTCGAGAAAAAAAAACTTGGGGCAAAAACCATTTTTTTGTAGATTGTAATAAATTCTATCAATTGACTTAATTAGATGGAAAAACTGAACAATAATTTCGAATATGAGCTCGATTGAACAAAAACTTGACCAGCCCAAACCAAGTTAATTTGACGATTTTGTATTGTTTCTTTAGCCTGTGGAATAAGAAACATTTTCAGTGTTGACCACTTTTAGCAACACTTCACAGGAGTATTAATAGGCTAACATAAAATTTTTGGTGTTTAATGGCATCTGAAGCTCTGCACAGGATTTCCTAAATTATAAAAAAAATCCATTTCTACAAAAAAAAAACGTGACTCAAACTTATAATTAGGACTCTAATGTTTATTAGCTCACTGCAACATTATTTTTTTTTATTTATGAACAATTTCACAAATAATTATGAATAATTTTGAATAAAATGCAATATCTTTCCAGACAAAAATAAGTTTCGATCATCCAAAGCATTGATTGACTTTCCATCATCATTTAAAATGAAAATCATAAAAAAGTTAAATTCCACAAACATCTGGCAAAAAACAAAAAAAAAATCGATTGTCAGTACTGCTACCGATGCAGTCCATTGAACTGTACCAAATTTATTCATCGAATGCGTATTTTTCGTACGCTCAAGCCGTCTCCCTCCTCCCAAGAAAATCTTCCCCACCCACGTCAGCAATCGTCGAACACAAGAGGAAAACCAGCCCCGGTGACAGCGGAAATTCGATTACCCTCTTGACACCGTCGTCATCGTCGACTTTCTTTGCCAAAATTGAAGACGATTGGAAAACAGGTTCTTTGTTTCCGGGAAAATTCCGTGTCGCACCTTTGAGTATCTCCCCACTTGGTCTGTGTGTGTGTGCACTTTTCTTTCATTCTGTGTGCGGGAAATTGCCATGGAGATAATTTTCTAGGCAAAGAACAAACTTGTCGCCTTTTCTAAGCTTCTCCTCAATGAATGGAAAAGTTTCACTGCCGATCAATTTAATGTGTCGTCTTCGGGGTTGCCCCTTTTCTTGCTTCCCTGAAAGAAGCTTAAATATTCATGGAAAACACTCACTTTGCTGAAAAGTTTTGCAACCGTTCAATTGGTTTTTGCTTTTGATTTGGTGTGAGATGAATAAAGTTTTCCTTTTAATTGGTTCGATGAAGAAGTTTGTGCTCTTTTGATTAAATTTATTATTATTGAAGTTATATTTTATCTTCGTTCGATCAAATGATAATTTAATTATGCGGAATACTTCAAACCTCAAAGAACATGACACTATTTCCCACCAAACACTTCCAAGTCAAAGTGACTAATCTTTCGCCTTTTTTCTTCGTTCCTTTGATGTTCTGAAGAACGCTGTCAAACACTTTTTTTGCAGGCAGTTTGCACTGGGTATAATGAATGAGCCATTTGGCCTAAACGGTTTTTTGCTCCTCCAACCCCCCCCACCCACCTCTCCACCCATGTTTTAACTTATGCGCCACTCTAATGCGTTCAGAAGGTCACCACCACCAGCGCCATAAGGCACATCCACACGCACGAGAGTGTGGGGAAAATTAAAGGAAAAAAAGACGCAAAGCCGACACCACCATTTGGAGTGTGACATAAAAAGTGATAAAATATGAGCAGCATAAATGTCCGTGCTTCTTGGTTGGGCAAAAATTTATGCAAAGGCCAGGTCGGATGCTGGGCGATGAGATTCTCGAGATATGTTTTGTTCTGGAGGGCAAAAATGTCTTTATAATATTAAAATAATTTGAAAAATAGTTTCAATCTTGATTTCGTGAAAATAAAGGATTCATTTATCGTGAAGACTTCCATCATTGCCATGATTTTTCGTTCAGACATACACTCAAAAAAATGAGTTCGCGTAAACGTGAACAGAGTTCATGCCAAAGGGAGCCAGGAAGAAAACTGTTCACTTTCATGGTGCAATGCACTATAAAAGTTGAACAGTTTTCTTCCTGGTTCCCGGTGACATGAACTCTGTTCACGTTTACGTGAACTCATTTTTTTGAGTGTATAAATTTTGCGTCCCCATCAATATTTTGACAAAATTCCTTCTACGAGCTGTTTAGAATAGTGCTCTACACATTGTCGCCGTCGTGCTAACTTGACGTACGTGCATTTTGAGCCAAATTAAGTTAAGAACGCCATTTTGTGCAGCTCACAATGCCTCATCTTTTGACCTTCATACCATACCATACCAATCAGCTTAGAACACCATACGCGGTGCCCGTGCTGTATCAAGAAGGTTGTTCCATGTTGCTCGGTTCTGGGCTGCAGCTCGCCAGTCTCCTAGGTTGCAGATCTTTCTTAGGTCCGCCTCGATCTGATTACCCCATCGTGCACGCTGTGCTCCTGCTCTACGGCCTGTGCCACCATCCGGTCGCGCGCGGTCAAAGAGCATCCTGACAGGATGGTCTTCGTCCATCCTCGCGACATGGCCGGCCCACCTGAGCGTCCCGATTCTCGCCAGGGTGACGATTGTCGGTTCTCCCAGCAGCGCGTGCAGTTCGTGGTTCATGCGCCTTCGCCACTCGTTCTGAGCTGTACGTACTCCACCGTAGATCGTTCGCAGCACCTTCCGTTCGAAAACTCCAAGGGCTCGTTCGTCCTCTTGCCGCAGCGTCCAGGTCTCATGGCCATAGAGGGCAACCGGTCTAATCAGTGTCTTGTACAGGGTCAGCTTCGTGGCGCGTTGCACTCGATCAGATGTCAAGGTTTTCCGTAATCCAAAGTAGGCGCGATTCGCGGAGTGGATACGAGTCCGGATCTCTAAGCTGGTGTCGTTGTCGGTCGTTACCAGCGATCCCAAGTACACGAATTCGCTCACCTCCTCCAGCACATCGTCATCCACAGCTAAAGGGGTGAGTCTTGGGGGGTCAACGTCCTTTGAGCCCCTCCCTTTCATGTACTTTGTTTTCGTCGTATTCATGGCCAATCCAATTCGTCTTGCTTGCGTCTTTAAGGCGGTGTAAACCCTTTTCACCGTCTCTAGGTCTCTCGCTATAATGTCAATGTCGTCCGCATAAGCAAGAAGTTGGACTGTCCTGTTGCAAATCGTGCCTCTCGTGTCTATACCCGCTCTTCGCACAACTCCCTCAAGTCCGATGTTAAACAGCGCATTGGATAAGCCGTCACCTTGTCGTAACCCTTGGTGCGATTGGAAGGGTCCGCTAGCTCCCCTGCCACTCGCACGTGACACATCACACGATCCAAGGTAGCCTTGATCAGCCGAGTCAGTTTGTCCGGAAATCCGTTCTCGTGCATGATCTGCCATAGCTGTTCGCGGTCGACTGTATCGTAAGCTGCCTTGAAATCGATGAAGATGTGATGTGTGGGCACGTTGTACTCACGGCATTTCTCGAGGATCTGCCGGAGCGAGAAAATTTGGTCCGTGGTGGCCCGAGCGCCAGTAAACCCCGCTTGATAGGGGCCCACGAACCTCCGTGCGTACGGTGTCAGCAGACGGCAGAGGATCTGGGAGAGGATTTTATAGGCCGCGTTGATAAGCGTGATGCCGCGGTAGTTGCCGCAGTCCAGCTTATCGCCCTTTTTGTAGATGGGACACACGACACCATCCATCCATTCTTCTGGTAGTTTCTCCTCCTCCAGATCTTAGAAATCACCAAGTGGATCGCCCTCGCCAACTGCTCTCCTCCATATTTGAAGAGCTCACCGGGTAACCGATCTTTACCGGCGGCCCTGTTGTTCTTCAGCTGCCTGATCTCCTTCTTCACCGTCTCCAGATCAGGTGCCGGGAACTGTTGGTCAGCAGCGGGCGATCCAAGTTGGGCTTCAGAGCCGTCTCTATGCGCTACATCGCCGTTGAGGTGCTCGTTGAAGAACTGCTGCCACCTGTTCAACACCTCGCCTTTGTCCATAAGAAGGTTTCCCTCGGCGTCCCGACAAGTGTTGGCTTGCGGTGCATAGCCTTTGCGGGACCGGTTAACCTTCTCGTAGAACTTTCGCGTCTCGTTCTGCCGGAACAGCTGCTCTATTTCGGCGCGATCGCGATCTTCCAGCTGGCGCTTCTTGAGCTTGAAGACCGTTCTCTGCTGTTTCAGCGCTTGCTTGTATCTGGCCACGTTCTCATCAGTTGCAGCTCTCAGCTTCACCGCATAAGCTGCTTTCTTCTCGTCAAGTAGCCGCTGGCACTCCTCGTCGAACCAGCGCTGCTTTCCAACTCGGACCGTACTACCTAGCGCGGCTTCAGCGGCACTGTCGATGGCCGAGCATATTCTGCTCCATCCATCGTTGAGCGAGGCAGCGCCGAGTTCCTCCTCCGTTGGCAGGCTCGCTTCCAGCTGCTGCACGTAGTGCTGAGCCGCAGCCGTGTCCTGCAGCCGCTCGGTGTTGAACGGCGGTGGGAGCCGGCTCCGTCGTCGGTGGTACGTCGTCGACAGTTTTGAGTGCATGCTTGCACCCACCAGGTAGTGGTCCGAGTGGATGTCCGCACCGCGGTACGTGCGGATGTTCCGTATGTCCGAGAAGAATCGGCCGTCGATGAGGACGTGATCGATTTGTGTTTTTGTTCGTTGGTTAGGCGATGTCCAGGTGACTTTGTGGATGTCTTTCCGGGGGAAGAAAGTGCTCCGTACCACCATACCGCGGGAGGCTGCGAAGTTGATGCACCGCTGGCCGTTGTCGTTCGTGACGGTGTGCAGGCTGTTCGGCCCGATCACCGGCTTGTACATCTCCTCCCTTCCTATGCGGGCGTTCATATCTCCGATGACGATCTTGACGTCCCTCTGCGGGCAGCTGTCGAACTTCTGCTCCAGCTTCGCGTAGAACGCTTCCTTCTCGGCATCGGATGATTCCTCGTGTGGGCAATGTACGTTGAAGATGTGATAGTTGAAGAAACGGCCTTTAATCCTCAACCTACACATCCGGTCGTCGATCGGCTCCCAATCTATCACACGACTCCGCATCTTGCCCAACACTATGAAGCCGGTTCCCAGCTTGTTTTCGGCTCCGCCGCTCTGGTACATGGTGAGCTCCAAAGCATCATCCTCCCACATCTTCGCTCCCTTCCAGCACATCTCCTGCTGTGCTACAACATCGAAGTTGCGGGGTTTGAGCTCGTTCAACAGAGCGTAATCATACCCATCGAAACGTAGCGATCTGCAGTTCCATGTTCCGAGTTTCCAATCGGTGTCCTTTTCTTGCCTAGGTCTATGCCGTTTGTTCCGGATCCTTATTCCTTCTTGATTGTTCGTAATGTTGTTATTTTCGGTATGCAGCCGGATTGGGGCTGCGATACCTAGTCTCGGGGTGGGGCTGCCACCTTGAAGCTACCGAGACCCAGCTCCGGTTTTCTCTCGACACCGTAACGGGGGCCTTTCTCACGAGGCCTAACGGCATAGCTACACCCTCCGAGGAGGATGGAGCCCCCTTCCCTGTCAGCATACTACCAGAGTTCCCACCGGGGTTGGTTACCCGATCTCTCCAATGGTTACTAGTATCCCGGCTAGCGCCGCGGGGAGGCCAGGGTATCGGAGTTACTGGACAAGAGGCTAAAGGACCGCTTGGTGGGTCTATTTTATTCCTGCGGTACTCGAAGTACCTATGGTACGCCATGTCCAGTCGTTCGCCAACCTTCACAGATCCCCAAAATTCGTTTTTAATCCTGAGATATTCAATGAAAACCAAAAAAGCTCCGAAATTTTTTGTCACTTTTCATATGAAAGAAGTTTCAATCTTGTCGTGCTATCTTGTCACTCCCTGAAAATTGATGTAAATGCGACAACTGGCCAAAGGGATTTCAGGTCAGAACGCGTTTGACGCACGTTCAAGTTAGATTACCGTAAATATTTGTAATTATAACTCGGGTCTCCAGCAACCAACTTCAACCAAACATCGGGGCAATGCACATAATGGTCTGCCAAATAAAACGTGTTTGGTATTGTTTACATTGCGTGCTTTCGTTTTTGTTTATTCAAGGTCAAACATTAAAACGCGTTTTTTTCGGAACGTCAAAATGGCTGGTGCGACAAGATAGCACGACGACGTCGACATGCTGATTATTTCATTCCTTACTCCGGGAACCGTGGTGTAGGGCCAAGCGTGATTGCCTCTCACCCAGTCGGCCTGGGTTCGATCCCAGAAGGTCCCGGTGGCAAATTTTGAGACGAAATTTGTCACGCCTTCCGTTGGACGGGAAGTAAATGTTGGCCCCGGTCTAACCTAGAGGTTAGGTCGTTCGCTCAGTCCAGGTGTAGGAGTCGTCTCCCTGGGTCCTGCCTCGGTGGAGTCGCTGGTAGACAGTTGGACTAACAATCCAGAGGTCGTCAGTTCGAATCCCGGGGTGGATGGAAGCTAAGGTGTAAAAAGAGGTTTGCAATTGCCTCAACAATCAAGCCTTCGGACACCTAGTTTCGAGTAGGAATCTCGTAATCGAGAATAATTTGTTTTTTTTTTTTTATAATTAACCTTTCGATAAGTTAGACTTGTTTCCTAAAATAAATAACAATAATAAACATATTTTTAATTGTGGTTAAGTGTAATCATCACTTCTTTAGGATAAAATAAGTCATTTTTTAAACGAATAATCACTTCAAGAAAAATATAATTTGAAATTTTGTCAAATAATATGTTAAATGCTTTTCGATTGCAAATTCGACTTTAAATTATATTTGTTCATCATATTTTTGACAGTAATTTTGATATTTTCGAATAATCACAATTTTTAGAAAATTTTAAGGTCACTGCCTTTTTTTGAGGCAAAAACAAAAATATTTATGTATTTTTGTAAGAATTTAAATGAAAAGCCATGTTTATAACGTTTGATAAAAGTTTTTTCAATTGCATTTTGTATTTGATAGAAGTTGTGAGTTCGAATCCCACCTGATTCTCAAAGGTTTTTTGTTCATATTCAAAGTTCAATTCCTGATTCCAAATTTCAAGAGAACCGACCGGGATTTGATCCCTGAACCTTCTGCTTTCGAGGCAGAAGCCGCAACCATTAAGCCACGAAGCCGGTGCCTTGATAGAAGTTTTATTGAATGTCGAGAAAAAAACGTGGTATTGTACATCTGAACTTCTTAAAAAATCGATAAATCATCGCTTGTGTCCTATCTTGTGACACGTCCTATCTTTTAACAGCAGACGTGTCACAAGATACAACACAAGCGGCGATATTTCAAAATGAGCCTAAACATGCTAAATATGATAATCAACGCAGGAAAACGCATTTCTATTTGTTTCAGTTGATATGACTTCTTTTTCCATTTAAATTTATAGGTTAAAAATGTATAATATATTTCGGCTCGATTTTGAAGGGAGGGCAACATAATCTTAAAAAAATATTTTCAATGGCCTAACTTTAGAACAATTTATTTTTGCACATTTTGTGTTTAAAAGAGAAAAAAATATTTCAATAGTTATTTTTATTATTTTTGCCTAAAATATTAACAAGCACAACGTCTCATGTTTACCTGATACCATGCGTCAAGTACAGGGGGGTGGTGTCAGAGTAAAGGGATGTTCTACTCGCCCATCACCATAATCTTTCATTAGTATTAGTGAGTAGCCCCTGTCTGAAAACTAGCCCACGCATTAGTGTTTGTGAGTAGCCCCTATCTGAAATCTGCTGCTGATGGTAGTGGTAGATGGCGGCCTTCTGTTTACATTTAGAAACGTCAAAGCGATCGAACCATATTTTTTAAATGTGAAATTCTTTGCGGCAGCGCGGCTTTGAACATATTTTGTTTTCATGTTTGCGTAATCAAATAATAACTGTTAGAAAATCAAATGTCGCGGCTGCCGCCGAATGTTCGTCGTGGTCCAGATCACCAGCCGAAAAATAACGGTGGATCTGTTGAAAAAGGAGCACCCCGGATTTTTTTGTGGCAAAACATAAAACCTCAACCTGCTTGATCTGCACCTGCCTGACTGTTTGCGCCGGAAAGGCCGGATTTGAGCTGATCAACGTTGCTGTCAGTGGAGCTGTTCAGAGCAGTACGGTTCCGCTATCCACTGCAGTAAGTTGGCCAGAACGAATTCCTCGGTGAGGTGTTGATAAGCAGCTTTTTTGCGGCGGTCCAGATTAAGTGACGGATTGGCTTCGAGGAGACCCCGTTCATCGAAATTCTCCTCCTTTTAGCCAAAATTGTATTTTTTCCGAGTGGATCAATGCACGCGGTTTCGTTTATTGATACAATTTGACAGACGTGTTTTTGTTGTTGTCTTATTCATCTTCTCGTACGCGTCAGAAGCTTTGGTTACAAAAAGATGGCTGCCATCGCAGGGGGTCGGTCAAGTACGATTTATTCACATTTCCACTCAACATGCATCACGTGGTAGGTAAATTCTGCATCTGAAAGATTAACAAAACGATATCTCAAGAGATTTTAAGATGCCCACCATGCGGAAAAATTATTCTTATGTAAAATCGTCTGGGGAACACGATGGTGAAGTTTAATTCAAAATTAAATTGCATTTATATTGAGAAAATTGCATTTAAAGTTTTCAACTGCGCAAAATGCATCAAAGTTTGATTCCAATCAAAAATCAGATGACGCCAATCTATTCTGCGTCCGATTTCCTTTAAAAATAGCTGTCGAGTGGTTTCCAAGATATGGCCATTTTAAAACAGAGCTATGGTGATTTTTTGCTTGTAAATTTCTGATGGTTTAATCGATTTTCACCATAAAAGGATGAATATACATCTAATTTTTTCGATTTGCAACTACACTCGCTCATTTTGAACAAAAATACGGTCGACATTGTCAGAAAATGTAAAATCTGTCGAAATCGGACAATATTTGGCACAGATAATAATAAATCTTTATTCTAACTGATACTTCAAAAATTTGGCATTCCCAGATTTATCTGGCAATCGAGTTTTTTTACCGAATTCACGAATTTTTTTTAAACTTTAGGATTCCGATTTGTATAAAAACCTTTTTGCTGTGAATAGTTCTACCAAAACAATTTTTTTTAGAAAAATAATAGTCAAACTCGAGAAGGTTCGATTTACATTTTTACTTGGACCCATCATTGAAAAGAATGAAACAATATTCTTGAACTCAAGTATTAAAAATAGAATAGACTAATCTTAAAATACAAGTTCTTATCGCACTCCACGACCAATGATCGCCACATCACTGTATTTGTTTATGCAACTGAAGTTTTATCGCTGTCGAGTGAGTCACAACAAAAATCTAAGTTTATTTCGCCGATCATTAATTCAAGCTTATTTTCAATGTCACAATGGTTTTGTTCTCAGTTTGCTCCCAACTTTCTTCCAAAGTAGTCTTCGTTGGAAAGATTTTTAAACCTTCAGGATGGACAATTGGATTAGAATTTTGGTTCTGGCTGTCATCATTGGAACTGCTGGGTTATCGTTAGCTACAAATTCTACCGATAAGGATTTAAGCAAAGAAGCACCGTTTAGTAACGAATCTTCTAGTTTAGATAAGCCTCATCATGGCTTATTTCGAACTCATCCTAGAAGAACAATAGTGGTGGAAATAGCAGAAATTAAACAGGAATTTAATTTGCCATGTGATATAGACGGAACCCTAAAACCCAACAACATTACGTGGAGAAAAAACGGGAAAATAATTCTTAGAAACTCGACACATTATTTGTACGAAGGATCTTCGTTGAAAATTACAAAACTGGTGGGAATCGATAGTGCAGATTACAAGTGTACAGCATGTAATAGTGTAGGCTGCATGGATTCTACGCTGACCTTTAGGGCGTTTTACAAAATGATGAATTATTCTATGCGGAACATGTCCGTATTGGAAAATTCTACAGTAATTTTTCACTGCTATTTACAGATCCAGCCTAATGAAAATTTCAAATATAAGATGTTTAAAGGAAAGTTTGCTGAAATGAAACATTTGATGGATTTGTCGGCTACAATAGATTTGCTAGAAACTTTAAGAGTTTTAACTATAGACCATGTTAAAGCAGAAGATGCTGGTTGGTACACTTGCATTGCATCTAAGTATCATTTAGATAATATCTATGAAGTGGTAGGGCACAAAAGTGCGTATTTAGAGGTGTTAACTAAATCAGACAGCAGTAACAATAGCAAGACTACAAGTTTGTTAATAACAGTTCTGATTGCCCTGGTTGTGATTGCAACTTTTACAGTTTTAGTTATATTTGGACGTCGTCGAGTGCAGAGCAATAACAAGTACTATCCAAGATGGATTAAGAAAGTTACAGTTACGAGAAATGATGAAAATACTGATTCAGTAGAATTTCAAATACCTATAGTGACGATTCATCGATCTATGATAATAGAAAATAATTTGTACAAGTCAGCATCAGTCTCAGAGTACGAGTGCCCAACAGATTGGGAGTGGGAAGTTCAGCGGTGTAGAATCAATCTTGGAAAGTTGCTTGGAGAAGGTGCCTTCGGACAGGTCGTCCTGGCTGAAGCTTTTGGATTCTTAAAAGGAGGTAAAACTGTTCCAGTGGCTGTCAAGATGCTTAAAGAAAGCCATTCGGATGATGATGTTGAGAATCTTGTGTGTGAACTCGAGATCATGAAAATGGTGGGAAGGCATCCAAACGTTATCAACTTGCTCGGATGCTGTACCAATGATGGTCCACTGTACGTCATCATGGAGCACGCGATTCATGGAAGCTTGAAGGGATTTCTTCTGGAACATATTTTGGAATCTGATGAAGCTGAGAAGAAAACCATCACAATTCAGCAATTAGTTTCCTTCGCTTCGCAAATTGCCTCCGGAATGGTGTATCTTTCGTCGATCAAGTGCGTTCATCGAGATTTGGCCGCCCGCAACATCCTCGTCGCAGAAGGACTCATCATGAAGATCTCCGACTTTGGACTTGCTAGGGACGTTCACCACCAGGAGTACTACCGGAAGCTGACCGCTGGCAGGATGCCAATTCGCTGGATGGCACCGGAATCTCTCGAGTTTCTCTTCTTTGACTCGAAGACTGACGTCTGGTCCTTTGGGGTGCTACTCTGGGAGATCATGACTCTTGGAGGTCAACCGTATCAGTTTCTGCCAGCAGGAGAAAATTTGCTGAGGTATCTGAAGCAAGGACATCGATTGGAGCAGCCAAGATGCTGTCCCGATAAGGTTTACCGTGTTATGAATCAGTGCTGGCAGAACAACCCCGAACAAAGATCATCGTTTATCGAAATTGGAGAACAGTTGAAGACCTATTTGGATGAAGCTCCTGATGAAAAACTAAATTTGAACCATGATTGATAACTGACGAATGCTCAAAATAAAATCAACTCAAATCTTCTTTCTGACATCAGCCTTCCCAAAATCTCGAATGTCGTCCAAAATACCCGAATATATGCCCTCCACCAGAATGTCCTTGGACCCCCAACGCAAGACTCCAACCTTTTTTGGCAACATTCTTTCCGCTCCATCCGCCAACATCCGCTTTGCGGCAACATCATTTATGAAATTTGATATTTTCATTCTTTCGCAACATCGCCAAAAAAAAGTCGCCTTCTCGAAAATCGCAGACAAAGTTTTCGTGTCGTCATTTTTCGATCATGTCGCCGCAAAATTCTTTGATGCTCCAGTGATGATACTCGTTATGATTTTTTTTCTTCTCTTGCCCAGGTTATGTGACAACCTGTACCAAAACTCTAACGATTTATGATTTATTGCGGCCATTTCGCTTCGTCCCCAAACCAGCTCCAACTCGCCAACCAGATAACAATGATAAATATGAGTTATTGTCCTTTGATTATGAATTATCGTCCCGCGGTCGTCATCATTGTGTTGCGAGTGAATCAGAGGGAGTTTTTTCCTGCTCTTTCGAGTATGTGTCACTCGTGTTTATATCCAATTTCAAACGATTTAATTTTTTCCACTTGACAGCTGCCGGGCCGGACCGGGAAAATGTGGTGGGATGGGATGGCAAGAAATTGAGCGATTTTTGGGAATCAATAATTTATCTTTTAATTGCTTCAATATCGTTTCCGATGAACAATGGATATTGATCGGGAAATGTGTGTGTGCTTGTGATTGCATTTGAGTCGTGATCGCACAGTGGTTCAATAAAAAAAACATTTAAAAAGATTAAAAAAAAAATTCTAATTTCGGATGAAATAATTTAGAAACTGCTTGGTTTTTTTTATGTTTATCCAACTTTCAAAGTTTTATAGAAATACTTTTTACTGCCTTGTCAAGTTGAAACTCTTTTTTTAAATTATGATAGATGTTATCGACAATATTCATTATAAATTCACATTCACAATGAAAAATGAAATCCCCGAGTCTTCTCAAAATTGGGTTTATAAATATAAAAAAAAAAATCTGGGCCTTAATAATTGCAATGTAAGTAAAAGTTTATTGAACTGAAAGCAATCTGAAATGCATTTTTCTGTTTTGATAACCATATTAAACATGTTTGAACTCGTTATTTTATTTTATTTTTTTTATAAAATTCCAATGTACAGCACCGCAATTTTTTTTCTTCTTGCAAAATAATAAATTTCGTAAATACTTAGATATTTTGGATACTAAAAATTGTAAAACATCTTGATAGGTGAATAATGCATTTTAAAACATTTGGACCGTGGATTATTATTTCAATTTTAAACTGTTTTTGATGATCAGTGTCAGATTTTAAAAATATTTACAACGGCCTAAATATACAGCAATCCCATTTCAAAAGAACCTAATCCGAAAAAAAGTTCTCCCATCGCACTCAAAATATTTCTGCGAGTTCCTTGGCCAAAATAATAAGATCCGTATGTTTTTGTTTGGCCATTAGGGTCACCTACACCTTACTAGAGTGGTCCAAAAAATTGTCATGTTCGTCAATTTTAGCAAAAAAGCATATTTTTCAAAAAATCATAACTCTACGCCATTCTAACCGATTTTAGATGTCTTGGACGCAAATAAAAGGTGATAAGTTGGTATTTTTAGGAAAAATAGTCTAAAGATCGACAAATCTAGCCTAACATTTCAAAAGGTCGAAGGAACTTTAAATGCCGTTTTGACGGTGTCTAGACCAAAAAGCACATGTCTGAAAATAATTTGATCGGATACATTGGACAATTTGACGTAACATACTCTAAAAAGGGATGTATTCCTTAAAATAATTCTGAGATATGATTTTTTAAACTAAAATTTGGGATTTTCGACACGTTCGCGCAAAATAAGAATATGAAGAAAATGGCTAAAAATTACTTTTTTCCCTAAAACTGTGATGATTTTAAAATTTCCACGATGACCTTTACTGGTTTGGATACCAAAATTTCTGGCTTTTTACTACGAAAATTTCAACCAATTTTTTTTGGAAACAAAAATAAATGCAACATTAAACTTAAATATCAAATTTATAGAAATTATGTAAACAGTTCAACATTTACTCCTGTTTTTTTTAATAAATTATCGTAAATTAATCCATTTTCTCTTGAACAAAATCTTTCTACATTATTAACTATTAAACGATGTTTTGAAAATGGTATCGAGTGAAAATAAAGTAAAATATATCCTAATGAGGCTGGTAAAAATTTTATTTAAAGTTTTTGTCTCCCCCCCTTCAAAAATCAGAGTTGTTCAAAAAACTATAAATTTCAATGGAAATTGAAGTGCAATTAGCTGAAATCAATTTAAAATGCATTTCCCTGCGTTTAGAATCATAATTAGCATATTTGGGTTGATTTAAAAATCTGTTGATTTTTTGAAAATTTTTGATGTTTAGTATCGCAAAATACTATTTTTTTTTTTCGCTTAAATTATTGTTTTCGTCAAATCTTAAATTTTTTGAAAACTAATGATTGCAAAACAACTAAACTAGTGTAAAATACTTTTTCCATGTTAATGTTGGAACTTTGGCTTGTTATTTCAAAATTTATTTATTTTTATTATTTTGCCCTTCCACCCTCCCCTTCCCCCCCCCCCTAGCGTAGCCAGAGCCAAGGGACAAAAACTTTGAAAAATATTTGCATCGGCCTTATTTAAATGACACAGGAATCAACCAGAGCAAAATCAAATTTCATTTAGAATAACTAATTCAAATAAAATAATACAATGCAGTCATTTTTTTTAACCGATTGAATTGATAATAAAATATTCGAGTTTTTTGTTTCCAATCATAAGTAAAATTTTCATTCAAATCGGTGCAGATTTGGCGATTTTGTAAAATAAATTACTTGTTTTTAGGTAAAATATTTATAATAGAATCGAAAGCCACAAAAAAGTAGATTTTGTTCTACAAACTCCCATTTTGACCCTAAAAAGAAGTCAATTAGTGATTTTTTTTCATCTTCATTGTGAATCTACTAACTTTTCTGTCATTCTCTTAATGATGATATGGCCTACTTTTTTTCACCAAAAATAACAGAATCAAAAAGTAGTAATATTAGTTCTGCTTTTCAGCACTCAAGTGAGTGCTTTTAAGTTTGATTTTTCAATAATTTCTATTGACAAGTGATAATTTTCAACATCATTTAAATTTCAACAGAAATATATTAATATTCCCATTAAAAGGTTTGACTTAATATTCCCATTAACAGGTTGTTTTCCAGAATTGCAACTAAATGTTGTTTGCAACTCGTTAAAAACTTAAAATTTTCAAGCGATTTTTACAGAAATTATAATGTTTCTGTTTCGTACTTTTAAACTGACGTTATGTGGACACATATGAGAACTTAAGAACTTAAAAAAATCATTTTAGTTGATTTAAGACCAAAATCTGCAGAAAAAAAAAACAATTTATAGAGAAGTAATCCAATTTTAAACAAAATTATGTCCTATTCCATTTATCCAAAGTGCGTTCTTCCAAACTAACAAAAAATAAAAACAAAAAAGTAAAAAACAGAGAAAAGCGAATTACGAGCAATGTCGGGTGCGTCCATGTTCCACGGAGGCAGGTTGCTCTCTGCTAAAGGCTCTGGAACAAATTTTTAATGAATTAATGTGAACGCCGGCACAAAATCAGCTCAGAAAAAAAATTGTTCGCCAAAGTTGCCAGAGAAGAGATTTCCAGTGTGTTGTACACTGTTTCATGTTTTGCTTTGGTCTGTTTTTTTTTGTGGGATTTCTGTTTTAGTTTTGCAACTGGAAAAATTGACTTTAAAAATATTTCTTTTCCTGTAAAATGTATATTTCAAAAATTATGTAAATGTTTTAGACTCTAACTTAGAGTAGACGTTTAAAAAAAAAATAACTCTCGATAAATAAATGTTTTAAAAAAAATCTGTAATCCTTTAAGGACGCAACCCATGTCAGGATGACCCCGGGCCACTTTTGGGGTGGCCATTGTGGCCAGGAAGGGATGAGGGTAGGCCATTCGCCTGGCTGGCCATTGTACTCTATGGCTGGGTGCAATGTGTCTGTCGCGATTATATTCTGGTGTTATTTAATTTTTTTTTCTGCTTCTCCCTCTCTCCAAACCAAAATTTCTCCTCTCTTTTCCAGCCGTTTCGCTGTACAAGCGTTAAATTCAGTGGGGATTTTGGAGTCCTTGCTGTTGCCGTTGGGGGTCATGGGACTTTATGGTGGATGCTGGCGCTCTGTTGCTACCGCTGGAATTAAACATAAATTAAATAAAGTGCCGTACGGTTGGTGATAGTGGTGAATAATGGAACCTCCCGGCTTGTGGTGGCGAGTTTTGGAGCAGGCGATGCCGGCTTTGTTCGTTCTGGGGATGCTGCTTTTTCAAGGTTTTGAGACATTGAGAAGAAACTCGCATTTTTTGTCCAAAGATTAAACGAAAGTAGAATTAAATTTCATGAAATCAGCCAATTTTGTAATAAATTTGAAAAAGAAATTTACTTTGAATTGATTGCCTGATAATTTATTTTGTTTTTGCTTCTCAAACATCCCTAACTGCACTCTACCAGACAATAAACTCCACCAACTCGCAAAATCCTTAATTTCTCACCCTCTAGCCCACGTGTGTAACAGACTTTACTCCAACCTCACGAAAAGGTCAGACAGTGGTGCTCGCGTAGTATATGCAATTAACTTCGATTGAAACTGCGATAAATTTTATTCCCACCGGCAAGAAACAAAAAAAAAAAAAACAAGTGAACCAGCGACCACGTCGTCGTAAAATCTGGCACCATACTTTATTCGGAAATCCTCCCGAAATGCGCCAATTTAAACCTCGGAGAAGTCTCCCATTAAGCCACGTGGGGCGTCGCATCCGACGCGGGGGTGTCGACCAGATGGAATTAAATTATCCAACCGACCAACGAACCAAAAAAATAAACGAAGCCGCGGATAATGGCTTTCACTTTCTGCCTTTTTCACTATTATGGCTTATTTTCTGGTCAAGTTCCGAGCTCCACGACGACTTGGTCGTCGTCGTCGTCGGGAAACATCTCCATTAAATCACCTGTTTGTCGTCTGTGACGTCGGGGCGTTCTTCGCAAAGGGACCACGTCTTTCTGGAGCCGACACAAAGCCGAAAATCCCTCGGAAACAAATTTCGAAGCCATTTCACATGATCATAAAATATGACAAAAAGTGACAGCCTAATGCGACATTTTTTCCTCTTTTTTCCTCTTGTGTGAGAGAACTGTGCTGGAGGGAAAAGTGTCCACCGCTGCCGCCTCCACCATTAAAGGTTATAATTTATGTAAATTACTGATAAATATTCTTGCCTTTGGCGGGAGAATGTTCTTGGGGTCTGGCGGGATGCTGGGCAACATTACATGGGAGACCGCGAAAGGTCAGTAGAATGAGGAAAATGTCGGCTATTTGATACTCTTTGTGACGATTTTTTAAATTATTGAATAAACCATTCAAGCATTCAAAAACATTACAGATTGACTATTTAGAAAAATTGAAGTTGTAAACAAAATAAAAAAAATTAATGGCAAAAATGCAAATGAGTGAGCAAAATTAAGACTTAAACGCTGAGGAAAAATGTATAAGAAATGTGAAATTACAAATTACAAATTACAAATTACAAATCACAAATTACAAATTACAAATTACAAATTACAAATTACAAATTACAAATTACAAATTACAAATCACAAATTACAAATCACAAATCACAAATTACAAATTACAAATTACAAATTACAAATTACAAATTACAAATTACAAATTACAAATTACAAATTACAAATTACAAATTACAAATTACAAATTACAAATTACAAATTACAAATTACAAATTACAAATTACAAATTACAAATTACAAATTACAAATTACAAATTACAAATTACAAATTACAAATTACAAATTACAAATTACAAATTACAAATTACAAATTACAAATTACAAATTACAAATTACAAATTACAAATTACAAATTACAAATTACAAATTACAAATTACAAATTACAAATTACAAATTACAAATTACAAATTACAAATTACAAATTACAAATTACAAATTACAAATTACAAATTACAAATTACAAATTACAAATTACAAATTACAAATTACAAATTACAAATTACAAATTACAAATTACAAATTACAAATTACAAATTACAAATTACAAATTACAAATTACAAATTACAAATTACAAATTACAAATTACAAATTACAAATTACAAATTACAAATTACAAATTACAAATTACAAATTACAAATTACAAATTACAAATTACAAATTACAAATTACAAATTACAAATTACAAATTACAAATTACAAATTACAAATTACAAATTACAAATTACAAATTACAAATTACAAATTACAAATTACAAATTACAAATTACAAATTACAAATTACAAATTACAAATTACAAATTACAAATTACAAATTACAAATTACAAATTACAAATTACAAATTACAAATTACAAATTACAAATTACAAATAACAAATTACAAATTACAAATTACAAATTACAAATTACAAATTACAAATGGGTAATTTCTCAACTCACGAAATAAATTGCACCCTCTTAGATTTGCGTGAAACTTTGTCTTAAACTTTGTCCTGATCACGAATCCGAGGTCCGTTTTTGATATCTCGTGACGGAGGGCGGTACACCTTCCATTTTGAACATGCGAAAAAGAGGTGTTTTTCAAATTTGCAGCCTGAAACGGTGATGAGATAGAAATTTGGTGTCAAATTTTATGTAAATTAGACGCCCGATTTGATGGCGTACAGAATACCGAAAAACGTGTTTTTCACGATAAAAACACTAAAGATTTAAAATTCTCCATTTTCCGTTACAACTGTAAAAATTGGGAACATGTCACTTAATGAGAATTTAATGTACTTTTCGAATTACATTGACAGAAGTCATTTTTCATTTAGAACAAATTTTTCATTTTAAAATTTCGTGTTTTTTCTAACTTTGCAGGGTTATTTTTTAGAGTGTAACAATGTTGTACAAAGTTGTAGAGCAGACAATTACAAAAATTTTGATATATAGACATAAGGAGTTTGCATAAAAACATCACGAGTTATTGCGATTTTACGAAAAAAAAGTTTTAAAAAAGTTGGTCGTCGTCGATCATGGCCGTTCATGGTTACCCGCGACAGACACGGACGACGAAACTAAGAGAAACGCAAAAAGTAACTTTTTCAAAACTTTTTTTTCGTAAAATCGCAATAACTCGAGATGTTTATAAGCAAACCCCTTACGTCTATATATCAACAATTTTTTAATTGTCTGCTCTACAACTTTGTAGAACATTGTTACACTCTAAAAAATAACCCTGCAATGTTAGAAAAAACACGAAATTTTAAAATGAAAATTTTTGTTCTAAATGAAAAAATGACCCTTCTGGGTCAATGTAGATTCGAAAAGTACATTCAATTTCCCATAAAATGACATGTTCCAAATTTTTTTACAGTCGATTAACGGAAAATGGGAGAATTTTTAAAACTATTTTAGTGTTTTTTTCGATGAAAATACGTTTTTCGAATTTGAGTACGCCATCAAATCGGGCGTCTAATTTACATAAAAGTCCCTTTGACACCAAATTTCTATCTCATCACCATTTCAGGCTGCAAATTATTGAAAAACACCTCTTTTTTCGCATGTTCAAAAATTGAAGGGGTCGTACCACCCCTCCGTCACGAGATATCAAAAAACGAACCTCGGATTCGTGATCAGGGACAAAAGTTACCCCTTAGGACAAAGTTTCACGCAAATCGAAGAGTGGTCGGGGCAACTTTTTCCGATTTCGTGTGAGTTGGTAGAGAATCACCCTATTGAGAATTGAGAATTGAGAATGAAAATTGAGAATTGAGAATTGAGAATTGAGAATTAAGAATTGCGAATTGCGAATTAAAAATTGAGAATGGAGAATTGAAAAATGAGAAATGAGATATTTTAAAACAAGAAAACATTAACAATGAACCGATAAATGTTCATAAAATCTGCATAACTGGTTGTAATCACCTCTCATAAGCTGGCAATCAAATAAAGCCATAACCGAAAAAAACAACGATCTTTTCAACATAATTTAAACCAACACCCCCCACACGCGCACCTTGCCCATAAATCTCACTGTTTATGGTTCGGCCCCGGCTTGAAATTCCGAAAATGTAATCCCCGTGTGTGTACACACTTGTCACCGGCGAGAGCCAAAACCAATTCACTTTCTTCACCGCCGACGGAGAGGTGGGGCCCATTTTCCGAGACAAAGTCACATTTCGGGGATTAAGCCCCGCGAAGAAGAAAACTTGTTTACGTTACGCCAACGTCCACGCAGACTGACCTTCAGTCCCGGCTGGACCTCGGCGGCGGAACGAGGAGAACCCCACCGAAAGAAGCCGGGCGTGACATAAATAAGAAATCATTTAACTAATCCAATCACAAACATGTCAGAGGCAACAAAATATAAATTAATTTCATTAGCAATTCCACCTCTGCTGCTTCGTCGGCGTCGTCTTCTTTGTTAATCGAGAGAAGGAGAGAGAGAGTGAGCTGACTTCACCCACGATTTCGGCGTTCTTTCTTTGAATGGACGTACATCATTTTGTTGCTTTGATTTTTTTTTTTAGCGAAGTTTCTGTTATGATTATTTCATATTATCAGTTTGGATCTGCACTATCGTTTTTCGTGTTATTTGAACGAAATAGATATTTTTGTTGACGATTCCTTGAACAGAAACAAAATCTTTGAATGGTTTAATAAAATTGAATCAAAACAAAAAATGCTTGTTACTAATCCAGAAGAACTAAAGCTTTATCGCTCCAGCAAATCCTCATTCCATCAGATCCGGCTCCTCTGTATGGGGACCATTTTACGCATCACAACCCATGGAGAGTCCAATTCCGGACCTCCCCCCAAACTCCTCTCAAATTTGTACCGCGACAATAATAACAATCACCATAATCATAAACGGCACCCACCCAGCCATAATTCCAGCTTGTCCTGGGAAAAATCGTGGAAAAAAGTGACCAAGAACAGAAAAAAAGTCACTTGACCGACCAGTGGCGAGTATCGAATTTACAGACAACATGGAAAGTTGGTGGGGGAGGGGGGGTCAATTCGAGGGCGGTGAGCCCCAAAAACCACCACCCACTTAATCTCATCCGGTGCCCGCGCGCGGATCAATCCGCGATTGATTCGACGGAAAATTCCGCAAAATAGCATCATCCGCTGCCACAATCAGAACAAGGATTTTTGGGCGGGAGGGGGTGGATGAAATGTGCCTTCCACGAACCAAAAAAAAAAAACTGGATAAAACGGTCGAATCAATGAATTCGTAATTGAGAGCGCGACAGATAAAAATAATAAATTTATATTAATTCGGATTTTCGGGCTGGCGTGCTTTTCGCGCTGGAATTAAATTGATATTACTTTTCATTTTTTTTATAAATAAATTCCGGGCAAAGCGATTTGGGGGGGTTGGCCTTGAAATTGATTTTTGACTCTTTCTACCAAATGAAATGAAATTTATTCACTTAGAGGTGACATTCATAATATTTTAATAATTTAAAACAATTTTTTATTGAATCTTTTTACAGAAATTTCGAAAGTTTTCTTTCATAAGAATTCAAGCTAAAAAAAAATGAATGAATTTGATCTCAGAACAGTTCGTTACGTTCGAAGCGACTGTTAAAAGGGGACCCGTTTTTTGAGTGACATTTAATTGTCCCACATCAATCAACGAGAACCGAGCCTCGCCACCACAAAACGAGACCAACAGTCTTTTGTGGTAGGATCGTTCTATCGTAAAAGGGAGATTCCTCTTTCTAACAACGGCTGCGGCCTAAGAAGAAGTCTGTGGGATGAGAAAATGGACCATTTCTCCGCGAGGAGACCCTGCATCTATCCATCACGTCTTATTAATTTTCAAATCTGATCAGCTGTATTTAGGCGAGTTAATATTGTTGCGCGATAGACTGGTCCAATATGTTTTCTTATTTTGAGATATTTCAAACTTGTAGGACAATCCCAATCCCAATACCAATCCCAACTTCCAACTTCCAACTTCCTACATCCAACTTCAAACTTTCAACTTCCAATTTCCAACTTTCAACTTCCAACTTCCAACTTCCAACTTCCTACTTCCTACTTCCAACTTCCTACTTCCTACTTCCAATTTCCAACTTCCAACTTCAAACTTCTTACTTCCAACTTCCAACTTCCAATTTCCAACTTTCAACTTCAAACTTCTT
This sequence comes from Culex quinquefasciatus, assembly GCF_015732765.1. Lineage (NCBI taxonomy): Eukaryota > Metazoa > Arthropoda > Insecta > Diptera > Culicidae > Culex > Culex quinquefasciatus. Next base: position 17,099,025 of record NC_051862.1, on the reverse strand, counting down.
ACTTCCAACTTCATACTTCCAATTTCCAATTTCCAACTTTCAACTTCCAACTTCCAACTTCCAACTTCCAACTTCAATTTTCCAACTTCAAACTTCCATCTTCCAACTTCCAACTTCCAACTTCCGAATTCCAACTTCCAACTTCCAACTTCCGAATTCCAACTTTCAACTTCCAACTTCCAACTTTCAACTTCCAACTTTCAACTAACAATTTCCAACTTTCAACTTCCAACTTCCTACTTCCAACTTCCAACTTCCAACTTCCAATTTCCAACATTCAACTTCCAACTTCCTACTTCCAACTTTCAACTTTCAACTTCCAACTTCCAATTTCCAACTTTCAACTTCCAACTTCCTACTTCCAACTTCAAACTTCCAACTTCCAACTTCCAACTTCCAATTTTCAACTTTCAACATCCAACTTCCTACTTCCAACTTCCAATTTCCAACTTTCAACATCCAATTTCCAACTTCCAACTTCCAATTTCCAACTTTCAACTTTCAACATCCTACTTCCTACGTCCAACTTCCAACTTTCAACTTTCAACTTCCAATTACCAACTTTCAACATCGAATTTCCAACTTCAAACTTCTTACTTCCAACTTCCAACTTACAATTTTCAACTTTCAAATTCCAACTTTCAACTTCCAACTTTAAACTTCAAACTTCCTACTTTCAACTTTCAACATCCAACTTTCAACTTCTAACTTCCAACTTCCTACTTCTAACTTTCTACTTCCAACTTCCAACTTCCAACTTCCAACTTCCAACTTCCAACTTCCAACTTCCAACTTCAAACTTCTTACTTCCAACTTCCAACTTCCAATTTCCAACTTTCATTTTCAAACTTCTTACTTCCTACTTCCAACTTACAATTTCCAACTTTCAACTTCCAACTTCCAACTTCCAACTTCCAACTTCCTACTTCCAACTTCCTACTTCCAACTTTCTACTTCCATCTTCCAACTTCCAACTTCCGAATTCCAACTTCCAACTTCCAACTTCCAATTTCCAACTTTCAACTTCCAACTTCCAATTTCCAATTTCCAACTTCCAACTTCCAACTTCCAATTTCCAACTTTCAACTTCCAACTTCCTACTTTCAACTTTCAACATCCAACTTTCAACTTCTAACTTCCAACTTCAAACTTCCATTTTCCAACTTCCAACTTCAAACTTCTTACTTCCAACTTCCAACTTCCAACTTCCAACTTCCAATTTCCAACTTTCAACTTCCAACTTCCAACTTCCAACTTCCAACTTCCTACTTCCAACATCCTACTTCCAACTTCCAACTTCCAACTTCCAACTCCCAACTCCCAACACCCAACTCCCAGCTTTAAACTCCTAGCTCCTAACTCCTAACTCAATGTGAGAAACCTCTACTTGAAAAGAAATTAAGTTTAAAAAAATATCTTCGAACCAACCTAGTGAACCGCAACCGGCGTGGGGACCTGTTTCGGGATCGATACTGTAACCACGCCGGACGACCCGTCACTCGACCAATTTGGTGTGCTTATGATTGCTGCTCAAAAAAAAAAAACTCGGGGCCCACTCGGAGGGATGAAGAGGGTCGTCGGAGACGCGCGCGCGCGCGTCGTATTTAAAGCTTCCAAGTGATCACGTAAAGTGTCAATCATTCGGGATTGCCGGTTTTGTCTGGGCTTAAATATTTTCTTCGTTTTTTCCTGCCTTCTTGCAACTTTTGAGTTATGAAGAATATGGCCTGTTGGGAAGGGGGAAGAAATTCTTCGGGACCAACGAGAAGAACGCAATTTGTTTTGTCTCCGTCTTTTTTTCCGAAGGGATCTAATCTGGAGGATTTCGTTAATCTTTACCCTGGGCCCGGGCAGGCTGGTAGACTGATTTGGGTTCGTTTGGCCAAGGTTAATTGGAATCAATTCATAATATTTTCGCAATACGCTGCAACTGCACTGAAATAGGATCATCAATAATGATGAAGTTCTGGGAACCTGTCTGGGCGGTAATGACTGTGGCACTGGGTACGGACGATTGGTAATGGTGGTGCTTTGGAATGCATGGGTGCAGTTGGATGTGGTATTCATTTGAAGTTTGGCATGGGAAACGAGAAACTACAATGTTTGGGAAATTAAATGAGCAGTTTATTGTTCTGTTAAAAATTTCAAATAAGACGTTATGTTTTTTCGATCTTTTTGTAAGATCCCTTTAACTTTGAAGATCTGATATCTTTGTAATCGAAAACAAAAAATAAATTTTGATTAGTTTAGGATTATTTTTGTATTTTTGTATTTTTGTATTATTGTATTATTGTATTTTTGTATTTTTGTATTTTTGTATTTTTGTATTTTTGTATTTTTGTATTTTTGTATTTTTGTATTTTTGTATTTTTGTATTTTTGTATTTTTGTATTTTTGTATTTTTGTATTTTTGTATTTTTGTATTTTTGTATTTTTGTATTTTTGTATTTTTGTATTTTTGTATTTTTGTATTTTTGTATTTTTGTATTTTTGTATTTTTGTATTTTTGTATTTTTGTATTTTTGTATTTTGTATTTTTGTATTTTGTATTTTTGTATTTTTGTATTTTTGTATTTTGTATTTTTGTATTTTTGTATTTTTGTATTTTGTATTTTTGTATTTTGTATTTTTGTATTTTTGTATTTTTGTATTTTTGTATTTTTGTATTTTTGTATTTTTGTATTTTGTATTTTGTATTTTTGTATTTTGTATTTTTGTATTTTGTATTTTGTATTTTTGTATTTTTGTATTTTTGTATTTTTGTATTTTTGTATTTTTGTATTTTTGTATTTTTGTATTTTTGTATTTTTGTATTTTTGTATTTTTGTATTTTTGTATTTTTGTATTTTTGTATTTTTGTATTTTTGTATTTTTGTATTTTTGTATTTTTGTATTTTTGTATTTTTGTATTTTTGTTTATTTTTTATTTTTGTATTTTTGTATTTTTGTATTTTTGTCTTTTTGTATTTTTGTATTATTATATATTGTAAATTCTATTTTTTTGTAAGTTGGCGGAAAAAACCCCATTTTTGTATTTTGAAAATTAAAGGATGTTTAATACGTGCCTATTTTATTCCAGATTTTTTATTCGAAGCACATTGATTAATTACTCAGCTTTCGATTCAATTTGCTCTACACTTAAATTCAATCACTTTAAAACTCTCCTCAACAACTGCTTCCCACTTTCCCAAGCTATTGACTGTTGCAGAATCGGAGTGGAAAAAGTACAAGTGCTAAACATTACAAACTGATTTACCCCACAATCCAACCTCGCTGTAAAAAAAAGAAGGAAAAAAAGAGTACTTCAGGATAATTGCGACCGCGCGCGGATTCCTGGAAATAAATATCTACCCCACTGACATTAAGGGGAAGCAGCACGCAGCGGAAAAGCCAATAATCGCTATCGATTCCACGGGCACAGGGATAAAAAGTAAGCAGTTTCACTTAAATAGAATTTTCCAACTTGTAATTGAGTTAATTAGTAAGCTCGGGAAAACTCGGCAGGATTTTCCACCCGTCACGACCTGTACTGAACTTAAAGGTGTGCGCTGTGGAAACGCAAATCTTAAAGACAAGAAGCCAAATTCCACCTTGAACACCTCCAGCTTCCTCTTGTTTTGCGGGGGTGTTGGCGTCGCGGCGCGTCATCTTTGTCGGCATCGATTTCGCCCCCGGGTCTTCTTCCCAGTTCCTTTACAGTGTAACTCGGAGAACAAGTTGGGTGGGAGTGACGAAGCAGCTCTGATCTCGTTAGTCGCAGCTACTACCGCAAGGGCGGCTAGGTTAGTTGTTGGTGCTGGAGTGGCGAGGTGATAGACAGTTTGCAAACAATGGGTTTTTCCGATGGTGCTGGAAAATCTCCACCAACCCGACCGGTAGACACATTTTCGCGCGCGCCATGCCGTCTCCCAAGGCCTTCAGTGGGTTAGTTGGTGGCCGGGAGCAGGTTTGAAAAGCAAATTTTCATCAAACTTTAATTAAATCGATATCATTACCGGTTTGATGGGTTCGGTTTTTGTGTGGGGCCGTGGTGAGGGGGGAGGAGGAATTGGGGGAAGGGTTGAGAAGTTTTCCTATAAAGGAGATTTTACTGTTCCAGGAATGGGAGGCTTTATTGGATACCGGCTCTTTTGTTTTAAATTGCGAAAAGCTTTTATGGAAAATCAATTTTATCCGCTTGGTAGCAGACTAGTTGAAAAAAATGATTCAATAAGCAAGATTTCTAAATTTATAATCTTCATAAAAATTGTAAACAACAAATTCCAAAAAATTGTAAATTTGCAAAAAATCAAACAAAATTTGTACTATTAGTTGTATTAGATAAAACTTAAAGAGTCTAAAGCAAATTGAAGCAAATTGATGTTTAATTTATAAATATTGTATTCAATATTTATACTTTTTCATTTCTAAAAAAAAAATTGGAGATATTTTATAGATTCATCAAATTAAGTATTTTTTTTTTATTTTCCCATAGCTAATTTTAACTAAATCAAGTGATGTAGCCATTAACACTTGGATTGCAATTCAAGAATTAGAAGTTTGATATAATTTAGGTTGTTTTTTGTTGGATTTTTTTTTATTTTTTTTATAATTCCTGAAAAAACTGTAAAAACATGGTAATTTTAATTCAAGGATAGATTTCTTGGTAGAAAAACTGTAAAATTGCCTTCAAAAAATGTTTTCATTCACGTATTTTTATAGTGCAATTACAGTTTCAACCATAAATTGAAGAGAGTATTTCTAGAATAAATTTTTAGTAAATCTATTTTTGCAGAGGAAACCTATAGCAGTTCTAGAGCAAACATTATATGTACCTCTTAAAAAGTATTAATTTTGTATATTTTATTGTTTAATTTTACCTTTCTACTCACTCATTGAGCTAGAAATAAAACGATTTGTTTGATGTTATTGATTGATCAAATTATTTCGCATTAAATGTGACTAGGTTTATCAGAATAAAAAATTAACGATAAAGTTTCAAAAACAACAAATCTGACGGAAAAAAAGTTGAAAAGTTGATATATTTCAACGATATAGACAAGTGTTAAATTGCCAAAAGGGCCAAACATTGAATATTACGCCCTTTTAAAATGTTAGTCTTGATTTAAAATTTTTGAAAATATTGTTTTCGAAAAGATAGGAACATTTTACAAATGTTTCATATATTAACATTGAAAATCGGACCATTACTTGCTGAGATATCGACAAAAAAAATGGTGGGCTGTTTGGGTGAGACTTAGAAAACATCAATTTTCCTGTTTTTAAACCTTTGCATTGCAATATCTCAGCAACTAAAGGTCGTATCAACAAAGTCCCAAGAAGCAAAATATAGAGAACTTTCTTAGCTTTTCAAAAATATTTTTTTCAAAAGTGTGCAAACATGTGCACTAATTTAAAAAAATGGAAAACTGCGACTATTTTCAAAAAAGTCACCTAAATATGAATTTAACTTGAAAACGGTGCACTTTATCAAAATTTTACTAAAGTACTTTTTGATTGCAAATTTGATTTTACAAAGAAAAATAAAGTTGAAAATTTTTTGCGACCAATATTTCGATTTTTTGAAAAAATCAGTATTGATTCAAAAATTCATAACTAGCTCAAAGATTTTTTGCACAACCTGGAAATTTCTGAAAAGTTGGCATTTTATGTCCTCTAAAACATATCAAAAAATAAAAAAATTAAAAATAGTGTTATTTTGCAAATCAAGTTTTAGTGATAAAAAGTTAAATAAAAAAATCACCAAATCTTTTATACAGTGTATCATTTTTTTTTTCAGTGTAGTCCATATCCATACCTACAACTTTGCCGAAGACACCAAATCGATCAAAAAATTCCTTCAAAAGATACAGATTTTTGAATTTTCATACATCATTTTTGTATGGACAGCTGCCAAATTTGTATGAAAATTTATATGGACAAACTAATGATGCAAAATGGCTTCTTTGGACATACCGAAGGCACCAACAAAGTTTCAGCCGGATTAAAAAATACAAAAATTAAAATTTAAGAAAAAATACCAATTCCGTAGAGAACTGCTCATAGCTTTTGTATAAAAATGATCATTATGAGTATCCTTCTAATAAAAAATGCATGTAATTAATAATTTGGAAAGTTGGGAATTCAATAAACCGGGTAGTTATCCGAACTCAAAATAAAGATACTCTCGGCACATAAGTAACAGGACTTTAGTGAGCATAAAAATTGAAACATACCTCTATTTTTTTTTTTTCAAAATAAATAACTGGAATGAAAATGGTCAATGAGTTTCATACGTTTCATAAAAACAATCATATTTAGGAGGACAATAATATTAAGGATCGTATCAGTAAAAGAACTCACTCCATTTTTTTTTATATAAAATAAAAATGTGTTTAATTTAACTTTTATGATTTTCGTCTTCCAGATTTTCACTTTTTTTATTTTAAAAAATCATTAAAGACAGATTTAATAAAAATTTATTTAAGTTATTGTTGCCGCTTTAAAAACTTAGGGACACCTGATAAATTAACGTTAAGGGGTTTTCAGTAATTTACCTTTCAAAAAATATTTTCTCTGAATTCAAGTACAACCTCATAATTTGTTTAATTTGTTGAATTTAATCACTGGTTATACTGAAGGGTTTCTTGTTATAAAGCATATTCACCTAAATTAACACAATTATTTCGATCCAATGAATCGTGAATAATTATTTATAATTAGTGCTAATATTTTTTGGCGATTTCACGGAAGCCGAGTAATTCGTGAAATTTGCCCTTGGCCGTGAAATATAGTCAATACCGTGAAATGTCGTGAAATTCGAAAAATTACTAGAAAAATAGCTTCAAGGTGAATTAAAAATTAGTTTTTTGTGTTGAAGTAAACCACAAGACAAGCCTTTTGGAAGCAGTTTGCTATTTTACGTTAAAAGAAAATTTCGTTAAATTTTACAAAATCAACTCATATAAAAATTGAAAAAAATATTTTGTATCAGAGGGTATATATTTTGTATCTGGAACTATTGCTAATTAATAAAGTAACTTTCTTGTTACACTTAAATTATAAAACAAAACATTTTTGCTTTCACAAGCAGCAGTTGTGCCGTGAAAAATCACCAGCTCTATTCATAATCAAACAATATTTTAGTTTTCTTAAAACTCTTTCATACATTTTTTTGAAAGCTACATAAGTTTGCTATTTCTTTTACCCAAAGAATTCAAAAACTGTTTATTTCTTCTAAGTAATTCTTTTTAATTCAAAACCAGCTTTGAGCAAATTGTTTCCCAAATCTACCCTACCAAAACCAATTTGAACACATTGTGCATACTTTGTACATGCCATAAAGCGTTCCATCATTCCGCAGACACCAGCATGTTTCCCACTCCTCACCAACGCATATCTTCGACAATGTCGCGCGATTCGCGAGGTTTTTTCTCGTTCCATCATGTCGTGAAAAAAACCCAGCTCAACTTTATCAGTCGTCCAATATGTTACAACAAGCGGAAATGGTTCGTCCCTTCCGCTCCATCCTTTCGTCTGTTAACCCATTTCTGGTGATATCACGCGTGTGCTTATCTAACCCTCCCTCGCGATTCCTCCTCGAACAAAGGCTCTCTGGCGTGTCCTTCCACGTGGCCGCGCTGTCTACGTGCTTTCGCATTTTTCTCACAATCATCCAGTGGCACCACCACCCCCTAAAGGGAGCCAGGGATGATGGTTCGCTGAAGCAGCACGCCACCGCCGCCGCCGAGGAGAGCAACCACTTTACACATCGTATTAACATAAATGATTCATAATTTAATATAAGCGTCGAACGGTGGCCGCACGGTGAGATGGGAGGGGGTTTGAGTCGACTAAGGTGGTCAAAATTGTTTTTTTAGTTGCGGAGCTATATGAATATTTATAAATATATGAATACCTACATAGATTCATTAGAATCTCTTTTTTGAAAAATCTTTCAGTAATTCTTCAAAAAATACCAAATATCAGCAACCTTAATTTTGACCACCCTCAACCCATCAACCACTTGGCACAGTGTGCCTCGCCACACGGATAGAAATCCTGTCCGAAAAATCGTAAACAAATTGTTTTAAAATCGATAACATCGATTGTTTTCAATTTCGTTTACAATGTTTTCAAAAATGAAAACATTCTAATCGATTTCGAAAACTTTTGTGTTCGAAAACGAAATTTTTCCGTCACCCTTTACGAAGCGTAACAACTGTCAAAACGCAGCCTAAAACAAAACGTCAACCAAAAGATGACAGTTTGTTTGTGCCGTTCGCGCAAAGTTTTTTTTTCTGGTTTTGGTGGAAGAAAATCTTTGCTGCCCAAGTGTCCAGCTGTAAACACAGCCAACAAAGGCGTTCCGGGTCGAACATAAAAGTGCTTTCCGAAGTGGCGAAATCACCTGTCCGGGAAAAGTGTAAGGTCGATCCGCACCGCCAGCGTCGATTCTGGCAAAAGTGAGTGAAAGTGTAGTTGCCAACGGCCACCTCGGAGACGGAGAGCAATGATGAATGCATCGCCGGAACCTCCTCATCCTCCTGCTCCACGACCGCCGAGAAAGAAGATGTCCAGCGGGAGTAAATCATCAACGAGCTTCCGTGCTTCCGTTGTCCTCAAGTCTTCTAACATAGGAGGGTAGGTTCTGGTGATGCAATCACTGCGCCTTGTCGAGGGTGTCCGTTGGCAACGATTCCGTCTTTCATTCCAGAACTGAACCTGTACTGGTCCTTTCGAGCGTTTCTTTCAGAACCGACGCTGGCGATGCGGATCAAGACTTCTCCCGGACAGGGGATTTCGCCAGTTCCGGAAGCACTTTTAAGCCAGGTACCGCAACGACTTTGTTGGTGGTGTTTGCAGCTGAACACATGGGCAGCCTCCTCCTCCTCCTCCTCCTCCTCCTCCTCCTCCTCCTCCTCCTCCTCCTCCTCCTCCTCCTCCTCCTCCTCCTCCTCCTCCTCCTCCTCCTCCTCCTCCTCCTCCTCCTCCTCCTCCTCCTCCTCCTCCTCCTCCTCCTCCTCCTCCTGTGCAGCGGAAAATCATCAGGGAGCTGAAGGGGCCACTTTCTCTATGCGAAGAGTTGAAGAAAGTAGTCAGCACTAGGCTGGCCACACATCTGATGCAGGTACGTCCTTCGTAAAAATTATAATGAAAAAATCTCCCAACATTCCCAATTCGCATTCCGCAACAGGCAGCGACGCCAACATCTTCACCAGATCTGCAGCCAATTCGAATGGAACCACGGCAACGAGAAAGCGACCCGGACGCATCTACCGAACTCGAGCTCCGTCGGCATCCTGGAGGCGATTTCAGTCAAGCCCCTCCACACACACACAGCCCATCTACACACATTTTGTTACACCCTACCACTACAAAACTATAATCTAACATTCTTCAATTCTACAATTGTAATTTCAAAAATTCTATAATTCCAAAACCCTAAAATTCAAAAAAAAAACTGAAAATCTTATGAAATTCTATAATTCTAGATGTCTAAAGTTCTGAAATTTCTAGAATTCTAAACTTGCAAAATTTTCAATTCAATTCTAAACTTCTAATTTTTGGAAACTTAAAACGCTCAAATTTTCAAAACCAAAAAATTAAAAATTCTGGAATTTTTAAGTTTTAAATTTTTTATGTTTTAATTTTTTTAATTTTTCTAAAACTTCTAATTCTAAACTTCCGAAATTCTTAACTTGCAATATTCTTAAATTATAGAATTAAAAGTTCTTAATTTTGAAATTTCTACATTTTCTATGGGTCTTGAATCCTTAAATTAGGAACTAATACAATTCTATAATTCTTGCTATAATTCCAAATTTCTAAAATTATACAACAGCGACACTCTCATAACCTAAAAATCTAGAATTCTCAAAATACATGGTTTTTAAATTCTACATTTAGAATTCTAGAATGTTAGAATTTAAAAACATTTAAACTTTATGAAAAAACTTCCAAAATTTTAAGATCTAAAATATTAAATTCCTAAAGTCTAAAATTCTGATCTTCTAAAATTCTGATTTTTTTTAATAACTAAAATTGAAAAAAAAAAACTGAAATATGTAAAGTGTAGCGTAATACAACAAAATCTAAAATTATAATGTTGTTAAATTCCAATTAAATAAAAAAAAAATCTGAAATTTTGAAACCTTTTTTTTCTGAGGTTTTCTTAATTTCTTTTTTTATACAATTCTAAAATTTCTAAAAAATAAAAATTCAAAAACACTATAATTCTCGACTTCATAAACTCTAAAAATTTACAATTTTAAAATTCTTATAATCTAAAATTAAAAAAATAAATGTTGAATTTCTAAAATTCGAAAAAACTAGAATTCTGAACATCAAAAATTCTAAAATTCTAAAATTTAGAATTTTCTAAAATTCTAAAATTCTAAAATTCTAAAATTCTAAAATTCTAAAATTCTAAAATTCTAAAATTCTAAAATTCTAAAATTCTAAAATTCTAAAATTCTAAAATTCTAAAATTCTAAAATTCTAAAATTCTAAAATTCTTAAATTCTAAAATTCTAAAATTCTAAATTCTAAAATTCTAAAATTCTAAAATTCTAAAATTCTAAAATTCTAAAATTCTAAAATTCTAAAATCCTAAAATTCTAAAATTCTAAAATTCTAAAATTCTAAAATTCTAAAATTCTAAAATTCTAAAATTCTAAAATTCTAAAATTCTTAAATTCTTAAATTCTTAAATTCTTAAATTCTTAAATTCTTAAATTCTTAAATTCTTAAATTCTAAAATTCTAAAATTCTAAAATTCTAAAATTCTAAAATTAAAAATACCCAAATTCTCAAATTCTCAAATTCCCAAATTCCTAAATTTCTAAATTCCCAAATTCTTAAATTCCAAAATTCTTAAATTCCCAAATTCTTAAATTCCCAAATTCCCAAATTCTTAAATTCCCAAATTCCCATATTCCCAAATTAACAAATTCACAAGCAAATTCATTTATTCCCAAATTTCCCATTTCCCGAATTCTCAAATTCTTAAATTCCCAAATTCCAAAATTTCCAAATTCCCAAATTCACAAATTCCCAAATTCCGTAATTCTAAATTTCCCAAAATTCCCAAATTCTTAAATTTCCAACTTCCCAAATTAACAAATTCACTAATTCCCAGATTCTCCAATTCCCAAATTTTCAAATTCCCAAATTCTTAAATTCCCAGATTTCCAAATTCCCAAATTTCCAAATTCCCAAATTCCCAAATTAACAAATTCTTAAATTCCCAAATTCCAAAATTAACAAATCCCCAAATTCCCCGATTCCCAAATTCCTAAATTCCCCAATTCCCAAATTCCCCAATTCCCAAATTCCTGAATTCCTTAATTTTCAAATTCCTAAATTCCCAAATTCCCAAATTTCTAAATTCCTAAATTCTCAAATTCTTAAATTCTCAGATTCCCAGATTCCCAATTCCTTAAATTCCCAAATTGCCAAATTCAAAATTCTTAAATTCTGAATTCCCAAATTCCCAAATTCACAAATTCCCAAATTCCCAACTTCCCAAATTAACAAATTCACTAATTCCCAAATTCTCCAATTCCCAAATTTTCAAATTCCCAAATTCTTAAATTCCCAGATTTCCAAATTCCCAAATTTCCAAATTCCCAAATTCACAAATTCTTAAATTCCCAAATTCCAAAATTAACAAATCCCCAAATTCCCCAATTCCTAAATTCCCAAATTCCTGAATTCCAAATTCCTGAATTCTCAAATTCCTTAATTCCCAAATTCCCTAATTTCTATATGGGTAATTCTCTACCAACTCACACGAAATCGGGAAAAGTTGCCCCGACCCCTCTTCGATTTGCGTGAAACTTTGTCCTAAGGGGTAACTTTTGTCCCTGATCACGAATCCGAGGTCCGTTTTTTGATATCTCGTGACGGAGGGGCGGTACGACCCCTTCCATTTTTGAACATGCGAAAAAAGAGGTGTTTTTCAATAATTTGCAGCCTGAAACGGTGATGAGATAGAAATTTGGTGTCAAAGGGACTTTTATGTAAAATTAGACGCCCGATTTGATGGCGTACTCAGAATTCCGAAGAAACGTATTTTTCATCGAAAAAAACACTAAAAAAGTTTTAAAAATTCTCCCATTTTCCGTTACTCGACTGTAAAAATTTTTGGAACATGTCATTTTATGGGAAATTTAATGTACTTTTCGAATCTACATTGTCCCAGAAGGGTCATTTTTTCATTTAGAACAAAATTTTTCATTTTAAAATTTCGTGTTTTTTCTAACTTTGCAGGGTTATTTTTTAGAGTGTAACAATGTTCTACAAAGTTGTAGAACAGACAGTTTCAAAAATTTTGATATATAGACATAAGGGGTTTGCTTATAAACATCACAAGTTATCGCGATTTTACGAAAAAAAGTTTTGAAAAAGTTACTTTTTGCGTTTCTCTTTGTTTCGTCGTCCGTGTCTGTCGCGGGTGACCATGAACGGCCATGATCGATGACGACCAACTTTTTTGAAACTTTTTTTCGTAAAATCGTGATAACTTGTGATGTTTGTAAGCAAACCCCTTATGTATATATATCAAAATTTTTGTAATTGTCTGCTCTACAACTTTGTAGAACACTGTTACACTCTAAAAATAACCCTGCAAAGTTAGAAAAACACGAAATTTTAAAATGAAAATTTTGTTCTAAATGAAAAATGACCCTTCTGGGACAATGTAGATTCGAAAGTACATTAAATTTCCCATAAAATGACATGTTCCAAAATTTTACAGTCGAGTAACGGAAAATGGGAGAATTTTCAACACTTTTTAGTGTTTTTCGATGAAAATACGTTTTCGGAATTCTGAGTACGCCATCAAATCGGGCGTCTAATTTTACATAAAAGTCCTTTGCCACCAAATTTCTATCTCATCACCGTTTCAGGCTGCAAATTATTGAAAAACACTCTTTTTCGCATGTGCAAAAATGGAAGGGGTCGTACCGCCCCTCCGTCACGAGATATCAAAAAATGGACCTCGGATTCGTGATCAGGGACAAAAGTTACCCCTTAGGACAAAGTTTCACGCAAATCGAAGAGGGGTCGGGGCAACTGCTGTGTGAGTTGGCGGAGAATTACCCATATTCTTAAATTCTCAAATTCCCAAATTCCCAATTTCTTATATTCCCAAATTCAAAAATTCATCAATTACTAAATTCCCGAATTCACAAATTCCCAAATTCCCAAATTCCTAAATTCTTAATTTCCCAAAAAACTCAAATTTCAAAATCCCAAATTCCCAAATTCACAGATTCCCAAATTCCCAAATTCTTAAATTCCCAAACTCCCAAATTCACAAAATCCCAAATTCTTTAATTCCCAAATTCCTAAATTCCTGAATTCCTAAATTCTTAAATTCCTAAATTCCTCAATTCCTGAATTCCTAAATTCCTAATTTCCTGAATTTCTAAATTCTTAAATTCCTAAATTCCCAAATTCCCAAATTCTAAAATTTTCAAATTCTCAAATTCCTTAAATCCCAAATTCCCAAATTCCTTAATTCTCAAATTCCTTAATTCTCAAATTCCAAAATTCCCAAATTCTTACATTCCCAAATTCTCTATTTCCTATGTTCCTAAATTCCTAAATTCCTGAATTCCTAAATTCCTAAATTCCTAAATTCCTAAATTTTTAAATTCCTTAATTCCTAAATTCCTAAATTCCAAATTCCTGAATTTCTTAATTTCTAAATTCCCAAATTCCCAAATCCCCAGATTCCCAAATTCACAAATTCCCAAATTCTCAAATTCCCAAATACTTAAATTCCCAAATTAACAAATTCACTAATTCCCAAATTCCACAATTCCCAAATTTTCAAATTCCCAAATTCTTAAATTCCCAAATTCTCAAATTCCCAAATTCTCAATTTTAAATCCCAAATTCACAAATTCTCAAATTTCTAAATTCCCAAATTCTTACAATCCCAAATTCACAAATTCACATTTTCCCAAATTCCCAAATTCTTAAATTCCCAAATTCCAAAATTATCAAATTCTTGAATTCCCAAATTCCTTAATTCCTAAATTCTCAAATTCCTAAATTCCTAAATTCCTAAATTCTCAAATTCCTTAATTCTTAAATTCCTAAATTCCAATTTCTTAAATTTCTAAATTCCCAAATTACCAAATTTTCAAATTTCCAAATTCCTAAATTCCTAAATTCCTAAATCCTCAAATTCCTGAATTCCCAAATTCCCAAATTCACAAATTCCCAAATTCTCAAATTCCCAAATTCGCAAATTCCTAAATTCCTAAATTCTCAAATTCCTAAATTCCCAAATCCCCAAATTCACAAATCCCCAAATTCTTCAATTCCCAAAATCCCAAATTCCCAAATTCTTAAATTCCTTAATTCCTAAATTCCTTAATTCCTAAATTCCTAAATTCCTAAATTCCTAAATTCCTAAATTCATAAATTCCTTAATTCCCAAATTCCCAAATTCCTTAATTCCTTAATTCCTAAATCTCAAAATCCCACATTATCAGGTTCTTGAATTCCTAAATTTTCTTATTTCGATATTCCCAAATCTCTAAAATAACATAATACCAAGTTCCTAAAATCACAAATTCCCTAATTTTGATTCGGGATTCCCAGATTCAGAAAATCCCATATTCCCAAAAACTCCACATTCTTCAATCCCCAGATCCCCATGTTTCCTGATTGTAAACTAATTTCTTGTATTCCCATATTCCAAACAAACACACACACACACACACACACACACACACACACACACACACACTCACACACACTCACACAAAGATTAGTTTGTTAATTAATGATGTATTTTTTGCCTCAATAAATAAAAAAACGAATCAACTGTTTTACTGAACCAAAAGAAATATCCAACGGTCAATTCAAAAACCAAAACCAACGGTCAATTCAAAAACCAATTAAACCGCCACCCTTCGTTTGGGATGGCTGCGTGCTTTTTGTTTTGAGCCAGGCGTACCCAATCGTCACGCTTCAGAATCGAGAACATTGTTGTCGATTTCAATGCAAATGTTACCGGACGACTGGTCGACAACATTACGAAACGAATTTTAGAGCAAATCGACAACAATGTTGTCGATTTCCCGGACAGGATTTCTATCCGTGCAGGCAGTTTATGGTCGCCGAATGCCACGTGAAGAGATCTGTTTCCACGCCAAGGAGGTCGCGGATGATAGTGATCCCTGCGCGTTTGTTTGCTCCGTGTGACCACCAACGCTGCTGAGCGGTTATGAGGAGGACGTGTCAGGCGGAGTGTTTTCCCGCCGTCAAAACACACCCCTATTGGCTCGGAGAGGGAGCAAGGTCTAATCAGGACAGATAAGGGTTTGGGGAAGAGAAGGTGGCTAAAAGCGGAGCGAGAGATCATTAATTCTGGAAACGCACCGAATTTGGTTATACATACGTGATAGGAAAGAGTGGGTCATGAATTGAGCGGGGGGAAATTTGGGTAACGTGTTCTAATTTATTAGAACCGAACCACTTCTGTTAATTTGTGATGATCGATTAACTTGGTTATCAGCATGATTCCGTATAGGTCCTACATGCTTTTTCTACATTTGTTTCTAAATTATTTCGTTTAACAAATAAATGATATTTTTTCTTTTACAATAGAAATATCGTTAAAACAATAAGTTTATGTAACAAGTAACAAGTTTATGTCATCCCCCTCCCTCCTTCAGTTAAAAATAGTTTCAAAAATTCTGTAACTCGATTGTAAAAATCTTGGGAAATGTATTTTAATAAAATTTCTATTCCAATAGTTTTAAATAAAAAATTATTGTTATTATATTATGTTTACCTGAAAATTTTATAAATTTTCAAACAAATGTTTTCATTTCCAAGTTTGAATGCTTTACACTTGATTATTTCTACCGATTTCTGTAGCTGAAAAATCGGTTAAGTTTAGATCGGTTAACCATTTCTCGTGTGAGTTTTCAAAAAAACCTAAAGAGCCACCGTGACCTCCGACACTAATGTTGGATTTTCTCCGAATCGTAACAAAATTTCATTTATTTTTAGTTTGGAACACTTGAAAGACGTGTAGATAAACAATCTTAAGCATTTTTGAAACAAGTTTTTCTTAAGTAGGTCGAATATCGAGGCAAAAAAGGCTTTGTTTACCATTGGCTCTTACGTCTTTTTGAAAACTAATCCGAGATTTGCCAAAATGAACAAAATTTTACGGAATATTCGTTGTACGATGAAAAACAAAGAACTGTGTAAGTTTTTAGCGAGTTCAATAATTTTCATTGTACCGAATATTGCTTTATGAATTCGGTAAAACAAATCTATGTCTGTTGAAGGATGTGTTTTAAGTTCACATAGCACTGTTTTTTCCTGTTAAATATCAAATTCATCATACTACATGACATTTTTTTGTGTTTTCGAAAAAAATTACTGCAGTTTCGAGTCTAAAGTTAAGCTTTTTTTTAAATAAAAACTTTACCATCATTACCGAAAACTACACGGTATAAAAACGTTTGATTGAACAAAATCTAAGTCGAAACTAACCAACTTTAAATGTTTTTTTTTTTAATAAACTTAATTAATATTCTTATTTATTTTGAATAAAAAATTGATTTTCTGGTAAATATAAATACTTACACATGATACATCCCAACTTTTTCTTAATGAACATTATTATTTTTAAATTTCTGAAAGATGAAGCAAAAAAATCCCTTCAAATAGTAAATCTATTCACTAAAAATCCTGACCGAAAGAGAATGGGTTTGGACTGGATTTCAGATAGGTTTTAGGAGTCCAGAGGTCCTGAGTTAGTTTTTAGCGCCATGAGTTTTTTAATCAAAAAAAAATATTTTTTTGCCTGTATAATTATCAAATTTCTTGTTATTGTTAGAAATGGGACCGGTAATTTGACGGAAAAATAAAATAAATTAGAAGATTGAAGATCTATTTAAATCTTTAATCTTCTATTTTATTATTATTTTTCCCTCAAATGACCCGACCATAAACAAGGAACAATCTTAATGACAAAATTATTAAATTGATCCACAAAGATTTCATTATTTCAAAAACTTTATGCAGAAAGCTGTGAATCCATGTTCAATGCCATGGTAAGTTTTTGTGATTTGGGTCGAGACTGTTGATTTAAAAATTAATAAAAACATTCTTGTCTAATATTTGTAAATTAATTCAAACCTAATTAAATTTTTTGATAAATTTATTCTGGAAAATTTTAAAAACTGTCGACACAATATGTGTTGGCAAAAATTTGTGATCCCAGGATTAGAACCTAAAATATAAAAAAAAATCAAGCTAATCTAAAATGCAGCAAAGAAGCAATCCTAATTCTAAATTCAAACCTCAAAAATTTTGAAATTTTCTCTAACACCGATCTGAAAAATCCCCATCGAATTCCGAAAATATTTTCGAGCATATTTTTGATTAAAAAAACGGTAGCACAACCGTAACACTGTGTAAAGCATTTTTTTTTTTAATTTAAAATGGAATTTATGAATTTAGGTTTGAAATTACAAGTTTTTTTTTTAATTGTTTGTCAAAACCGTTTGATGCTTGTATACCAATAATGAAGCATATCATCACCATCTTCCACATTGACTAAGAAATTTGTTCTACTGGAAATGCCTTTGCATCAAATGATGTTTTGGAATCCTGTTTCAATAACAATTAAAACATGAAATGCAGAAACTTATTCAAATCGTTCAAAGAATCCGAAAATTAAGTCTGCTTTCAACTTTGATATCACTTTCATTTAGATTCATTTTGAACATCGTGACACTTTTGAGAGCAATAAAATCATCAATATTTAAAATTCAATATTTTGAATAAAACAGATAGTAAACCTTTGAAAGCCTTTCGACCAAATTCATTATGATAATATACGAGGGTGACAAGGAAAATTGAAAATTTTGGAAAATCTTTAGACATACCCTCTGACTTGATACTTAAGGTGAACATAAGTAACTGCTAATTTTGAGCCTTATCGGTTAAGGTTTAAGGGTCGCTATTGATCGTTGAAGTTTGTATGGAAAAAAAATCAAAATTCCACCAAAGATTAAATGTTTTGGATCATTATCTAGTGTGAGATTCTGATGTAAAATTGTACGACAAACAACTTGGTTGAAGACTGCAAAACAATCCGAGTTAACTCATACGAGTTATCAGCGATTTAAAGAAAACGATTTTATATGAAAAGAATTTTTCAACCAACTTTAACGATATATGGCGATTGGTGACCCTTCAACCTCAAACGATTTCGCTTATTTTTGCCAAGGAATCGAATCAGGGGTATCCCTGAGGTCGTTTTTATTGTCACCCGATTATAAACTGCTCCGTTCGTATTCAATATATTTTTTTCAGGTCGTAATAAAAATCTACAAGATCATGGATCTTGTAAATATCACAGTTTTACTCAATTTGGCACATACACGCAGGTTTCATTTTAAAACAAAGATTGCTCACTGCTCTTTGAATGATTTCCACAAATATGGTTGTTTGGTTAATTCACTATCTTGGAAAAAAAAAGTAACAAGTTCTGTATTCTGGTAACATAAGGTCGTTGCAATTTTTTTAATTCTTGTCTCTTCCACTCGCCTTTAAAATTGGCATATTAAATCAGGAGACAATAAAAAACTAAAAACGTATAATATTTTTTTAAATTGAAGTCTAATGAATTGAAAACAGATTGAAGGCAATGCCCGGTGTTGATATTCATATTTTGCATGTTTGGAATAATTTAAAAATATTTGGATTTTTGAATTATTTTTTTGTTGCAAATAGAAAAATTAACAAATCGACGGTAACATTTCAAAAGGCATCATGTACATTTTGACACTTTCTGGGTTATTGCATATTCTGAAAGTACTCCTAATAAGCTACCTCTCCACCAAAAATGAGCAAAAGTTACTTCAATAAAGTCTGTTTAATAATGATTTTAAATAAAGTAACATAAACAAAATCTCTGCCATCAGCAGTCCCTGTTTATATAACCCTGTCAACCTGTCAAACAAAAGACTACATGTACCTCGTGACGAAAAAAAAGCATCATGAACAAAGCGCCATGTACATTCGGCGAAGAAAAACGAATCATAACAAAGCGCCCCCCTCAATGACAGCAGGGTGATATCGACGTTGGTGATTTCAAAAGGAGTTATGTTTGTTTTACTCAAATAAAATTACGGAAATGATGTTTTATTGAATTTGGATGATCAAGTATCAATAAAAGCAACGTTTTTCATCGTTTGTAATTATCAGAACATCTTATTTTGCTTTTATATTAAAATGGGAATTGAAAATGGATGCTCAACATTCAAATGCGTTTTTCTCAAAACGCATGGTTTGTACATGATGCTTTTTGAAATGTTGGCGTCGAAATCATGTTCATCCATTTAGTTGAAGTCAAAAGGCAATGGTTTGACTCCAGTTTACTTATTTGAATCACATTTCTCAGAACTATAATCAAACCAATATCATTATCTTAATGCCACCATCCCACTGAGTACCAACCAACCCACTGCGATAACTGGTTCCTGACTTCCAACAATCACTTTCCTCGAAGCACGTGAATAGCTCCATTATTCTCGATTGCATTGTTTATTCCCTCACTTCGAAACAACAACAACAATCCCACCAAACAAACCCAAAATAAAAAAACACCTCAAAGCCCGTTGCCATTTCCCCGAATTATCAATCCTCTTTGAAAAATAAAAAGAAAAAAACTGGGAAAAAATACACCAGCATAATTCAACACAACATCTCGTTATCGAAGCCCGAATCGGTCGGTCCTCATCGCGCTTGAGCTATGAATAATCCAATTTCAATTTTCGAGAAGACAGTGCCGGTCGCCCTCGGGAAAGAAGCGTACTCATCTCGATTGGGAAATCATCCCCCAATCGAAGCTGGCACAAAAATTGGTTGCGGGGGGAAAACAATATTCTTATTTCACCCACCCACACCGACACGCACACTCCAGAGTTCAGCAGTCGAAAATCAATACTTGATCTCGGTTGAGGGGGCCTGCCCTGCAGCTCATCAATCCCGAAGCCTTGCTTGAACTTCAAGCTCGAACAAGTGTCCGGCTTCATTTTCTTGCATAATTAAACTTGAATGAGTTTCACTACCGAAAAAATTACTACGTACTCTTGTACAGCTTCCACACAGCAGTCTTGCGCCCAATGATTGTGGCCCATAAATTTCAACCAAACTTTTTCTTTCGATTCCATTTTTTCCAGAACCCAGCCCGAACCAGCAGTAATTAAAACTGGCAGCCCGAAGGACCCCCAACCCAGCAGTGGTCTCGTGCAACGAGTAGCAGACACTGCGGAGTTCACAGGACAGGACGACGTTCCAGGAGTGAAGGCCGGAGGGCCAATGCAGTAAAAATAAAAATTTTGGCTCGAAACAAAACGGTTGGAACGTCGCAGGATTAAACGATTTTCGAAAGGGGGTTGAAGAAAAAAAAGTGTCTGTGAATGTGTGTGTGAAAAAGTGAGACACAAAAACGGCGAAATAGTGGCGTGTGGTGCAGTGCAACAGAAACTACAGAAACTCGATGCAGAGCATAAATGAAAATTAAGTGTAGTTCTGTGACGAGCAGACAGTGCCGACTTCGTCCTGCAGCACAGCTTGCAAACTGAAGGCAGAGTTCTAAAACGCCCTGCCCGAGTACGAAAAATCGCGCCGTGTAGAGTTTCGAGCGCTCACCAATACAGGTGAGCGCGCGCGCGCTCGTGCCGTGGAGACTTTCGTTCGTGCTCTCCACACGCTGTCCTGCGAGCTTCGGCTCGGTTCGGGTCGCACGCACACAGTCGAAAGCGGAGTTCGGGTGCAGCTCAAACAGCGAAGCCGATATATACGAGTGGGCTCGCGCGGCACCCTAGTTTAGTACAACTTTAGACGTTCGCGAAGGCAGACGTGTACGCGCAAAGAAACTTGAACGCGCGCGATCGTTTCGAACGAGTAGCCAAGCAAGAGAGGATAATAATTACGCGTTCAGAACGAACTCATAAATCGTGAAATCGGAAACCGACCCAAAAGGACTGCAAGAATTAAGTGCTGGGTTTGTGGAAAGGAAAAACGAGCCAAGAGTGAAGTTAC
Organism: Culex quinquefasciatus; assembly: GCF_015732765.1. NCBI lineage: Eukaryota > Metazoa > Arthropoda > Insecta > Diptera > Culicidae > Culex > Culex quinquefasciatus. Next base: position 17,077,950 of record NC_051862.1, on the reverse strand, counting down.
TACGAGATTGGCGAAGATGAGATATTACATGACATAACAGCGAGCTGTTGGATGTTTCGCGCCAGTGTTCTTTAATTTGTTGTGAAAAGAAGAAGTGTGTGTGTGAGAGTGTTCCTCGACAAGCGCCTGAAAAATGGAATGAATTTATCTTAAATGATTGAAGCAGCCGATAGAAGCGAAGAACAAGTGGTTCAATTTCAAGCGCGTCGTACGGGACGAAGACCACGGTGGAAGTCACCGCGTGAAGATAGAGTTTATGAAAGCTGAAAAATGAGTCTAATTACGCGAAAGACCGAGCTGGTGGCGCTGCCGGCGTTGCTGCTGGTGCTGCTGCTCTCGGTTCAGGTCAACTACAGCCTGCAGTACGACTCGGCCGAGGCACGGTACTTCCCGTCCAACCCGGCCGTGCTGGACGCCGCAAATTTGCGGTACGATGCCCCGGACGACTGCAAGTACCGGGTCACGCCGGACGACGAGGTCGATCTGGTGTGCAATCTACGCACCGTCAACAGTGAATTCGACAACACGAACTTTAGTGTGATTCCCTCGGAACACACTGCCTCGCTGACCATCATGTGCAACGAGGCCATCATGGCCCGCAGCAAGCTGCAGCCCAAGTCGTTTGCCCATCTGATGCGCCTCAAGGCACTCTCACTCGAGTACTGCAAGATTGGCAAGTTTGGCAACGATGTCCTGTCCGGGCTCAGCGATCTGCGGAACTTTACCCTCCGCACGCACAACATCAACTGGCCTGAGCTGAACCTGGAAATCGATCCGGAAGTGTTTGTGCACAGCAAAAACCTCGAGCAGCTCGACCTCAGCATGAACAACATCTGGTCCCTGCCAGACCACCTGTTCTGCACGCTGAACAACCTCCGGTCGCTGAACATCAGCTCGAACCGCCTGCAGGACGTCAACGATTTGGGCTTCCGAGAGAAACCAATCGTCAAGGACGAGGCCACAACCCACAACGGAACCGCCCACATCTGCAACCTCGACCTGGAGGACCTGGACGTGTCCAAAAACCACTTCGTCCTCCTCCCCGCCAGTGGATTCGGCATGCTGAAACGCCTCAAGCTGCTCAAAATCCACGACAACGAGATCTCCATGGTCGGCGACAAGGCCCTCAACGGCCTCAAAGAGCTCCAAATCCTGGACCTCAGCTCCAACAAGATCGTCGCCCTCCCGACCGATCTCTTCAAGGACCCCGCCCAATCGATCCAGGAGATCTACCTCCAAAACAACTCCATCAGCGTCCTCTCCCCGGGACTCTTCTCCAAGCTCGAGCAACTCCAGGCCCTGGACCTGTCCCAGAACCAGCTGACCTCCGCCTGGGTCAACCGCGAGACCTTCTCCGGCCTCATCCGCCTGGTCCTGCTCAACCTGGAAAAGAACAAAATCACCAAACTCGAGTCGGAAATCTTCTCCGACCTGTACACCCTCCAGATCCTCAACCTGCGCCACAACCAACTGGAAATCATCGCCGCCGACACGTTCTCCCCGATGAACAACCTCCACACCCTCCTTCTCTCCCACAACAAAATCAAGTACCTCGACGCGTACTCGCTGAACGGCCTGTACGCCCTGTCGCTGCTCTCGCTGGACAACAACGACCTCAAGGGCGTCCACCCGGAGGCGTTCCGCAACTGCAGCTCGCTGCAGGACCTCAACCTGAACGGCAACGAGCTGACGCAGGTCCCCCTCGCACTGAAAGATATGCGACTGCTGCGAACGGTGGATCTCGGCGAGAATTCAATCACCGTGATTGAGGAGCCCGGCTTCCGCGGGATGAACAACCTGTACGGTCTGCGGCTGATTAGCAACAACATCGAGAACATTACGCGAAAGGCGTTCAAGGATCTGCCGAGCTTGCAGATTTTGAATTTGGCGAGAAACAAGATTCAGTTCATCGAGAAGGGCGCGTTTGAGCCGGCGTTCAGCGTGCAGGCCATCCGATTGGACGGCAATTTTCTGACCGATATTGAAGGCTTGTTTGGGGCGATGCCGAATCTGGTGTGGCTGAACATGTCGGACAACCGACTGAGTGAGTTTGATTACTCGCAGATTCCAGTGCACCTGCAGTGGTTGGATTTGCACAAGAACGAACTGACGACGCTGGGGAATCGCTTGGGGTTGGACAATCAGCTGTACCTGCAGACGCTGGACGCGAGCTTCAACCGGTTGACGAAGGTGACGCCCACGAGCATCCCGAACAGCATCGAGTTTCTGTTTCTGAACGATAACCAGATTTCGCACGTGGAGCCGCACTGCTTCATCCACAAGACGAACCTGACGCGGGTCGATCTGTACGCGAATCAGCTGATCGGGCTGGACATTAAGGCGCTGCGGTTGCAGCCGGTTCCGGAGGACAAGCAGCTGCCGGAGTTTTACATTGGCGGGAATCCGTTCGTGTGTGATTGCACCATCGATTGGCTGCAGAAGATTAATCACGTGACTTCGAGGCAGTATCCGACGATCAACGACATCGAGACGGTGTACTGCAAGTTGATGTACGATCGGGAGCGCGCGTTCATCTCGCTGATTGAGGCTGAACCGAAGCACTTTTTGTGCAGCTATACGACGCACTGTTTCGCGCTGTGCCATTGTTGTGAGTTTGACGCGTGTGATTGTGAGATGACGTGCCCGAACAAGTGCTCGTGCTATCATGACAATAGCTGGTCGACGAACATTGTGGAGTGCTCGGCTGCGGACTATACGGACATTCCGAACAATATCCCGATGGATACGACCGAGGTGTACATTGACGGGAATAATCTGGTGGAACTGTCGGGGCACAGTTTTATCGGCAGGAAGAATTTGAAGGCGTTGTACGCGAACCACTCGAACATTGAGATAATTTACAACACGACGTTTATTGGACTGAGAAGGTTGACGGTGTTGCATCTGGAGCACAACAACATTCAGAAACTGTACGGGAATGAGTTTAGTGCGTTGGAAAGTTTGCGTGAGTTGTACCTGCAGGGGAACAAGATCTCGTACATTGAAGACCACACGTTTTCGGAACTGCGGAAGTTGGAAGTGTTGCGTTTGGACGGGAATCGTATTAGTAGTTTTGAAGTGTGGCAGCTGGCGTCCAACCCTTATCTGGTGGAGATTACTCTGGCGAACAATATGTGGACCTGTGATTGTATGTTTTTGAACAAGTTGCGGGTGTATCTGCAGTCGAACCAGGAGAAGATAGTGGACGCTAGTGAAATTGGTTGCATCTACAACAACTCGACCAGTATTCTGAAGGAGAAGAACGGAACCAAGTGTACGTTCCGGGGTGAGGGAATGAGTTCGATCGTGCACACGCAAGAGATTGAAGATATGTTGCCGCTGTTGTTGGTGGCGACCTGTGCGTTTGTTGGGTTCTTTGGGCTGATCTTCGGAATGTTCTGCTACCGGAAGGAGCTGAAGGTGTGGGCTCACAGCAGCTGTTTCGGTTCGTTGTGCTACAAGAGTGGTACGTTCGTGAACGAGTTCGACAAGGATCGGCTGTACGACGCGTACATCATCAACTCGCTGCAGGACGAGCACTTTGTGAACCAGGTGCTGGCCTCGACGCTGGAGAACGACATTGGGTTCCGGTTGTGCATGCACTACCGTGACTTTAACATCAACACGTACATCGCCGATACGATTGTGGAGGCGGTTGAGAGTTCCAAGCGAGCGATTCTGGTGCTGTCGAAGAACTTCTTGTACAACGAGTGGACGCGATTTGAGTTCAAGGGTGCGATCCACGAGGTGCTCAAGCGACGCAGGAAGTTGGTCATCATCCTGTACGGAGATCTTCCGCAGCGTGATCTGGACGCTGATATGCGGTTGTACCTGCGCACCAACACCTGCATCGAGTGGGACGACAAGAAGTTCTGGCAGAAGCTGCGGATCGCGTTGCCACACGTCAAGAAGAGCAACTGCCTGAACAAGCGTTCGGCGATCAACATCTACGCAACGGCCAACGAGTACAACACTGCGGCAGGTCGACCCCGGTTGGTGGGCCCCGGCAACGCCGGAACCCTTCCAGCCCCGGGCCACGCCCGGCACGAGAGCCACAGCTACGCCACCATCGGCGGAAACTGTCCGAGAAACTGTGATAACTATGATACGGTTAGTAATTGTAAATATAACACGACCCAGCACGAGCGCCGGCTGAACGACTTTAGCCGGAAGGCGGCCGATCGGCAGCACGAGTACGCGGTTCCTTCCAACTGTTTGCTGGACACGACGCACGAGACGTACAACACCAGCTGCGAGCGGATCGCCGGCAACGAGACGTTCGAGTGCACCAGCAGCAGCAAGTACTCGACGTCCTCGCGGGGTTCGAGCGAGTGTTCGCACTCGATCAACGGGTTCCATCAGCAGCAGCAGACGGCCCCGAACGTCCTGTCCACCAACTTTATGGTCGGCGGCAAGGCCGGCGCCGTTGGTGGCGATCCCGCGGGCTTCAACACCACTACCAGTGCTTCTAACAATTTGAATAGTAATAGTAGTTACAACAATAGCAGTAGAAAGCCGAACAACTGCCCCGTGGTGGTGGACGGCGTCGGCAAAGGTGATAGGCCCTCCGTGGGCACCATGGGCGGCGACAAGAACAATTTCAATGATAGAAGACTGCCACAGGCCATGTGGGCATAACGATTACTTAAGTACAGGTTAGTTAATTATTTTTATCGTTGAATCGCGCACGCGATTAAGCCAAGCGCGCTCGCACTCACACACAAACGCTTCACCTACTGTCAGCTGTCACTTTCACACACAGAGAACAATAGCAACGACTTTTCTCTCTCTCTCTTTGCGCAACGCTTAAGCTCTTTCTCTCACCACAGTACACGCTCTCAAAAACTCACTCAGAATCGCAAAAACCAATAGGAGAGAAGCGAGAGCTGTCACACAGCTGACAGCTCGCGCAGTGCCTTTAGAACCAAATTACAAAACAAAGAAATGTCACATGTAAAAACACAGAGAATGCTTCCACCACACACACACACCACCCCCCAAGTTTAGAGAGCAGGAAAAGAAGATTAACAGTTACGACCGCTTAGTTGGGACGGTGAAATAAGACATTCTAAAGTGCAGGGTCGCTCTCTCTCTCGCTCTCACAGGGGGATCAAAAAGTAAAAAATAAAATCTCACAAATACAGAAAAATGCGTTCCCATGGTGAGGGTGATGGACTCTCGCAGAGGGAAGGCAAAGAATTCTAGTCACACACAAAAGAAGGTCTACAACGGTGGAGACGAAACGAAGCGAAGGAACTAATTCTAATCTCTTCAGAATCAATCTTCCATTACGGACTCGATGATTGAAAGCAGTTTCTTTTTTGTTCCAAATCACACACACATACTCACACACGTGAATCAAGCTTTGAAAAGAAGAATTGAATTCAAGAATGGAGAAAAGGTAATCTGATTTTTCACGCTTAAGCTCAGGCTCGATTTTAATCGCTGAAAATAGAGAGATTGAAAAATCTCTGCGCAGGTTGGACCACCCTATTCTTCTACGCTCGATCCAAGTTGGCTAATAGATCAAGAGCTGAGGCTTAAATTTCCCAACCAAAACGCGATTAATGGGGGCCAATTTGGATCTTCCTGCGTGGATTTTACCCCACTTTGCCCACGTGTGCAACCTTTTTTTAAAACCGCAGAACATCGCAATTCTTGGGAAGAAGTTCTTTTCTCTTCGAACAAAATAAGCCTCATCCTGTTGCTTGTAAAGTCTTTCGCGTTTTTTTTTCTTCTTATTTCATCCGCTTCGTTTCGGACCTCGAAACCGAGCTGAATGAAACGAAAAAGCCTTGTGTTAAGTGATTTGGTATGGAAATTTAATTGAAAACAAGTGAGAGAAAAGAGAGGTGAAATATTTTAATTTCGTTACACGTGCAGAACAGAACACACGCAAGCAAGAGAGAGAATAACAAATTTGAGCAAAACAATGAAGTAAAAAAACACGTTAAAACATGAGCACCGAAATAAAGAAGCAAATTAATGCAGCAAAGTAGAGAAAAACAAAAAAAAATACCCTCTAAAACAAAAGTCATAAATTGGTGCAGCCACACCGGAACTGAATTGATTTACATCACTCTTTTTTTCCCTCCGTGAACCGTGAAATAATCCAGCAACACTGAAACAAATTGGTTGATCGTTTCCAAAAAACCCTTTCTTTTTTTTACGTTCCATTAAATTAATCAGCAAAACAAGTGCAGTTGGAGCGCATTGGCTAATTGAAACACACTCACACCTACAAACAAAAAAAAAAACACATGAAAAGTTCCTCCATATTGGTGGAAGGTTAGGTTTCTTATTAAGAAGAAAAAAAAAAACAAGAAAAACACAAAAAAGATTCACAAAAAGAGATCGAATCGAATCGAAAGAAATGTACAATTTTGTTGCGTTAGTTTTTATTACCTCATTAAAGACACGAAGATAAGTGGCCAGCAAGTTGATTGAATAAACCTTAAAAGAGTCTTACGAATCTGTAAATATAGCGAACTTTTTAAACAATTCAGCAAAAAAAAACCACACACTTCTAGTACACAGTATCAAATTATGTAAATATAACGAAAGCAAGAATTTACGACTTAACTGCTAGCGAAAAAAACAACTACAAAACAGTAAACTACCAAACACTCACTCACACACACCAGTAAACACATTTGACTACTACTTACTACAAAGAAGGATACCAACTAAGCAAAAACCCACACTCACACACAGAAGATTACACAGTAAAAGAAAAGTGAACAAAATTACTCGCGCTCCATTAAAACTTGAGTTTAAGAAGTCTTAGAAGTGGTGAAACAAAACCCGAGAGTATTTGTTAAAATAGTCAGCATTTAAAAAGTAAGCAAGCAAAACAAAGCAAACAAACCTGTAAATACTCTGAAAAGAAGTTATGGAAAACCTAGCAGTTGAGAGAAGAAAAAAACGCGCCGCAGATGAATTGTAATTATTTTAGAAGTTAAGCCATCGGGCGCGCGCCAGTGAAATGAAGGAAGAAGATGATGAAGCGAAAAGGGTAAACAAATAGTCACCAAGCAAATTACTAAATTAATAAATAATAAAAACAACACACACACACAAAACAACTGAAAAATACAAAAGAATTTTAAGAAAGTATATGAGAGACAAAACTCGAAACAAATTACGACAAAATAAAAAGCTATAATTTATTTATGAAAAATTGAAAACCTTACCTGTTTGATTGTCTGCCTTTCTGAAAACTTCCGAAATAATCCTGTCTCAATTGTCTACGCTGATTTTGGTGGTTGATGGAGAATGTGTCTGCCTGTTGGTACTTCCACTTTGCTTTGATGGTCCACTTTGTCTGAAATTACCCTTCAAACCAGTTGGTTACCGTAAGTATTCTGGTAAGTTAAATAATATAAATTAATATTCAATGAATACGGAAAGCATTTAAAAAAAATAACAAGGATAAAAAACAAATTCAAATTCTGTTTTTTTTCCATAAGGCTGGTACAAATTTTATTTAATGTTTTTGTCTCTTGTTATTTCAATGTTTATATTTTTTTAAATTTTTCACCGCCTTTTGATTGCAATTTTTTGCTTTAAAAAATGATTTTTATAATAATTTTTATCTAGATTTTCGATATTTAAAAAAAATATTTTTTCGAAATATCATGCCTTATAAACGAGATTTTTACCATCACGCACTATGGCCCAAATTTTTATATTTGAAGTCATCCACAAAATATCGAAAAATTTAGAAAATGTTGAAATATTTATTTTGGAAATGCAATTTTAAGTAATAAAAAATAAAAATAAAATTGGATTTTGAACGTGTATCTTTTTTTTTGATAAGTCCTATTCATATCCTACAGCTCGAAAACACCAATTTTTTCAACCACTCTAATAACTTGTGATTAGACAAAGCACTAAAAATCTGAATGTAGTTTTCAAAATAGTAAAAAAGTGAATTGTGAAAGTCAAATTACGTGTAAAATAACAGAAATATTATGAAGATATGGATCACCAATTGTTATAAAACTTGGTAACAATTGATTACGCATCGTAATGTTTGGATAACCAAGTAGAGTTAAATATTGAAACGAAGTTTTCATTTTATTAAAAAAGTTACAAGTTGTAAAATACCCAAAACATTGTGTATTCGAAAATCTCTTATTTTTGACATCAAAATAAATTTTTAATCAAGGAAAAAATAAAAAAAAAATCATGAAACCCTTCCATGCCAAAATGTTGCGAATGAAACTTTCAGTTGTTAATGGATTTTTTTAAGGACCATTAAAAAATAATTTCGGAAATTTCGACTTTTGGGTCATAAATGATGAGGCTTGTAAGATCATGGTGAAATCTCTTATAAATTAGTAAAAATATTATGAGTAATCACTTGGGCATTACTCACTTTTCATAACTGTATAATAGTAGTTAATGAAACAAGTTGCAAAAAGAAGATTTTTTTTCAGCGCGAGTCGTACATGTAGTCGTACATGCACGAGTCGTACATCCCAGAATATGTATTTTTTTAATTTCGAGATTTTTTGATATGTTTTAGGGGATAAAAACTATTTTTTAAAAATCAAGACTAACATATTAAAAGGGCCAAACATTGAATATTACGCCCATTTAAAATGCTAGTCATGATTGAAAAAATTCAAAATATTGTTTTCGAAAAGATCGCAAAATTTCACTACTGTTTCATGTTTTAACATTGAAAATCCGACCATTAGTTGCTGAGATATCGACGTTAGAAAATTGTGGGTTGTTTTGATGAGACTTAGAAAACTTCAATTTTCCTGTTTCTTTTTCTTAAAGCGGTTCTATCTCAGCAACCCAAGCTCCAATCTTCAATGTCTCTTAGACAATTGTATAGCAAATTTTCTGAACTTAAAAAAATATTTTTAGAAATGGTCACTATTTTTAAAATCGAAAACTGCAAATATTTCGCTAAAATCAAACTTTCGGTGGCTATATCTTGAAAACGGAGCCCTTTATCAAAAAGTCTGTTAAGTGGTTTTCGATTGCAAATTCAATTTTGCATTAAAAATAACGTCAAATTTGTTTTTGCATGAAATTCTGATTTTTTCCAATTTTTTTTTTTCAAAAATTCATAACTTGGCGGCAGATTTTTTGACCATGTTTCTCTATGGCTCAAAAGTTGCGGATTTTTGTCCCCTAAAACATATCGAAAATCTCGAAAATCAAAAAAATACGTATTTTGGGAAATTTAGTATCAGTGAAAAAAAAAGTTGATTAAAAAATCTGCAATTTTTTTTCGTGTACTACTATTTTTTCTCAATAGTCCTCAACATTACCTACAACTTTGCTGAAGACACCAAATTGATCAGAAAAATCACTCGAAAGTTACAGCTGTTTGAGTATTTACATACCATTTTTGTATGGACAGCAGACAAAATTGTATGGAGACTTGTATGGGTGAACCAATGACGCAAAATAGCTTCTTTGGTCATAGGGAAGGCCCTCACAAAGTTTGTGCCAAAGAAAAAAATACAAAAAAATATAGAATTGAAAAAAAATGATGCAATTCGAATGTCTATACCGTGGATACTACAAAAATCCATAACAAACGATTTGTTTTGCTAAACCTCCAATCGTTCATCAAATCAAACCCACCTCAACAAAACCCATTCACCCATTGTAAACCAGAACTTCGTTCAACTCTTGCACAAAATCGCCATTGGTCAGCACAATTTCATCCGCAAACCGGAAATTCTGCTCAAACACAGATTGATGGATTAGATAAATAGAACATCGGATCGACCTGTGGCCAGCGACCGTTCCTGGGTGCAAAACGGGTCATAATTACACCTCATTCGAAAGCGCAAAACCCAACCCCAAGTTCATCACCGCGAGGCCACGCGGCCTAATTGGACGTGATGGATCAGCTAGTCCGAGGTGAGGCGGAAGATTCGCATACTTTAGCGCGATTAACGACTTAAACGAAATAATTGGAATAGCACCTCGTCGTCGTCGTTCAAGGAAGGGTCCTCCAGCCATTAATTCATCACAAATGAGGCAATCCCGAGAAGGTTGCAAACGAAAAAAAAGAGGTTCTGGGCAGGCAAGACAAAATCGATATCGTCTTTCAGTTGGGGGGAGCAAAAAAAAAACCCTTCAAGTCGAGTTAGTCCAGACGACTAAAACAAGACAAAAAAGTGGTGAGAAGGGGGGTTGGGCGGACTAAAACATGTGTCCGATAGATTAATTAAAGGTGATTAAAAGCACATTATTCAAGTTTAGCGTGTGCTTTCTGACCAGGTTTTTTTTCATTTTTGCGCTGTGAAAAAGGGGGAAATAGCGAACCGAAAAAAAACTTAAGAAACTCGAGAAAACACACCGGAGGAAGTGAGCCGTTTTTTTTGTTTCGAAGTTGTGTTTTTCCTTCGCGGTGATGTGCAGTTTCACGGCGAATTAGTTCTTATCTTTTACACCGTCGTCAGGTTGAGTTGAGTAGAGTTGAGTTGGACACGCTTTAAGCGCAGTTAATTTGGCAGCTCAGTCTGTAACGTTTTGGGGAAGCTTTTGGAGGAAGTGAGCTGAGAGGAAGGAGGTGAGAAATTGAATTAATTAATGAGCTGACATTTTTGATTCCTTTTTTATGTGGGACCAATAAAATTTAAAATAAAACTCATCAGAATCAGAATTCTAAAAGTAAAAATATTTGATTATTCAGACACTTTAGAGATATTCACAACAATTTGTTTCTTTTTTGCGAGGACTTCGGATAGTCGAGTCTGGACTTGATGATTCGATAGTCGATAATCGTTTCACTTTTAGATCTACAAGTGAAACGATTATCTACTATCGAATCATCAAATTGCTATTAATGGCATGGGTAAGCCCACGAACAAACTCCGAAAACAAAAGCTTTCAACAAATTAACAACTATGTTTTTAAATCCCCTTCTAAAACTGTCAGCAAAATATCAATTTGTTCGTATCCGCGTATCGCTAGAAAGTTCCCTTCCCAATGGGTGATTACGCCCTTTCCAGAAAAAAAGGAGCGGATTTAATCCCACACACACTCACTCTAGCATTTCCCCCCTCACGATGTTCATTAGCCAATCGATTGGTTGTGATTGAAAGTGAAATTTTAACTCAATGCGCCACCTCATTAGCCAGGTCCCTCAACCTCTCCTCCCCTTCCTTCCTTGTTGAACTCCACCCACCAAACCTTCGCTTAGCCAGAGTTGGCTTAGTCGGTGTCACTTTCGCCCGCACCTAAGCTCACCCACCTGAATCACGTGCTAATTCTGCTGACATCATTCAATCGATCTCGTTTCGAATTGATTGCATTTGAAATTAATCTCGCTCTGCCGGGAACCTGGGCAACAACATCAACGGCGTTGTTGATGCATGGTGATGACGGTGTGGACCTTTCCGCGAAATTGTGGGTTGACTGGGTGGGGAGGGTCAGGTAATTTAAGCACCCAGGTAAGCAAAAGGGAAGCCGGAATCTAGGTATTTTGCTCGCATCAGTACCGTAATCTGGGGTGAATCGGGACTACAGTCTGAATAGGGACAGCAGTTTTTAGACCACTTAAAGCTTTTAAATTTGGAAATGGATGTACACATTTTGTTGGTCTGAGTCTGTTCTAACCGAAACCAACCAGAAAAATCACAATATTGTGCTCCAACATGGTTAAAACTTCTGTCCCAATTCGCCCCATGTGTCCCGATTGACCCCAGTTTACGGTAATCGAAGTCGTCGGAGCAAGAGTATAATGTTTTATGAAAAATGCCTGTTTATTCTATCTAAGACTTGAGTACAAACTACACCAAAAACAAATTTCTGTTTTTCAATTTTAATTCTTGAACAAATGATAATAAATAAAGTTCAAAAATATCTAAAAATATTTCACAAATATCCACCGCCACTATTGAGCTGACGTCGTCAACAGCAATCAGATGGGCCACACCTTTAGGGCTGCCAGTGGCCAATAGTGGCCACTACCGACCGCTACCGAGCTCCATTTGCCCGCAGGCTATTCTTCCATTGTGAGCCCGGTCGGTTCGTCAGTTTGATCGTCCCCCCTGTCCATCTGTTGACCATCATTATTGAATACACACTTTTGCACACACTGTCACTTTCATTCCGCGGCTTTATCAAGCACCTCAATGGAATATGCCGCCCCAAGGTACGTGGGGACGACCTTTATTATCCAGCAGGCAAAAATTTCAAACTCTTCACTTGGATCAGCCCAGCTCAGTACACACACCTTAGAAATTTGTACACCATCCGGGAAAGATACAGTGTCTTTCACTTTTCAACCTTGATATCGTTGGCAGTGGTTCTCGTTTTGTTATTTTTTGCTTTTTTGTTTTTTTGCTTTTTTGCTTTTTTGCTTTTTTGCTTTTTTTGCTTTTTTGCTTTTTTGCTTTTTTGCTTTTTTGCTTTTTTGCTTTTTTGCTTTTTTGCTTTTTTGCTTTTTTGCTTTTTTGCTTTTTTGCTTTTTGCTTTTTGCTTTTTGCTTTTTGCTTTTGCTTTTGCTTTTGCTTTTTGCTTTTGCTTTTGCTTTTTGCTTTTGCTTTTTGCTTTTGCTTTTGCTTTTTGCTTTTTGCTTTTTGCTTTTGCTTTTTGCTTTTTGCTTTTGCTTTTTGCTTTGCTTTTTGCTTTTTGCTTTTGCTTTTTGCTTTTTGCTTTTGCTTTTTGCTTTTGCTTTGCTTTTGCTTTTTGCTTTTTGCTTTTTGCTTTTTGCTTTTTGCTTTTTGCTTTTTGCTTTTTGCTTTTTGCTTTTTGCTTTTTGCTTTTTGCTTTTTGCTTTTTGCTTTTTGCTTTTTGCTTTTTGCTTTTTGCTTTTTGCTTTTTGCTTTTTGCTTTTTGCTTTTGCTTTTTGCTTTTGCTTTTTGCTTTTTGCTTTTGCTTTTGCTTTTTGCTTTTTGCTTTTTGCTTTTGCTTTTGCTTTTTGCTTTTTGCTTTTGCTTTTTGCTTTTGCTTTGCTTTTGCTTTTTGCTTTTTGCTTTTTGCTTTTGCTTTTGCTTTTTGCTTTTTGCTTTTTGCTTTTTTGCTTTTTTGCTTTTTTGCTTTTTTGCTTTTTTGCTTTTTTGCTTTTTTGCTTTTTTGCTTTTTTGCTTTTTTGCTTTTTTGCTTTTTTGCTTTTTTGCTTTTTTGCTTTTTTGGTTTTGGTTTTGGTTTTGGTTTTGGTATTGGTTTTGGTTTTGGTTCAGTATAGTTTTAGATCCTCGAATAAATGAAATTCCTCGTAGAACCCCAGGACTCAAACCTTCGCTGCTCTACGATGTCCTCTCACTACAAAGCCATTTGATTGACAGCAAACACGAATCTTAATCAGACCCCACCAAACAAACAACCTTACAATTGAATCTTGGCAGCACGTCCGTCCATCCGTACGTCCCAAGACCCAGGGTCTTCCACACAGCCATCGCACATTCGCTGCCAGGTAATGGATACATGTGCTTTGCATGTCCCGACCGCAGGTCGTGACGCGAACTCCAAGCTCTAAGCCGATGCACGCACAATTAGTCACAATGGGTGTTGTTCGGCGGCAATATCTTGGAGTTGGCATCTCCTTCAAGACACCTCGAGACTTGCGCTGCCTGGGGCGTCATTACACACCTTAAGGTGGAAGTAGCTAAAGCAGCAGCCAGACAACAAAATATTATAGTTTGGGAACCCGGGTTTCGGGGGGGACGAAGACGACAACGTGCGTTTGAAGGCTGCCGCGTGCGAACTTGATACCTTGAACAGCGAGAGAGGAATCTCTCATCTCTACTCGGGGAAAGAAGTCGGCGAAGTGATGTCTACCAAGGGGTAATGATTTATGGTTTCTGATCGACGTGATTCCACCGCGCGCACTCTGCTGTCTGGATGGTGAATTTGTTATGGAGCAGCAGCAGTGATATCGAGAAGAAGAATATCTCCCCGACCTTTTTTTGTTGGAATCTTAAAGTTCGTGTTTGATATGGAAGGTTTTTGTTTACAGAAGTTATTTATGGTGATGTGCTAATGTTGGGAGCAAAGAACAAACTTGTGAGTAAGAGTAAGTTTTCAAAGTTTGTCTGCATCTTGAATAGAATAAATTATATTTCATATTTAATTATTTCGTATTTAAAAAAATCAATCATGATTTTGTACTATAGTTTATTTTGATGTAATTCGATATTCTAACAATAGATTTGGCAAGAGAAGGAAACATTAAAAAAACCTAAATTAAAAAATTGTGTAAATGTCACTTCTTAATAACAAAAATCACAAACTTTTATTTCTTAATAATAAAAATCACAAACTTTTATTTTATATCCAACCAAACAATATTTTTAAAATCATGAGAACAAAAATTGCATGGTTGCAATGTTAATGGTGCTTATTTTAAATTGTACAAAATGCTAGAATGAAAGTGTGCTCATCAAAACAAAATAAAATAAAATAAGACAAGACAAGATTAAAGTTGCAATGACCTACAAAATATTTTTGCTTCAGAATTAAAAAAATCCTTCAACACTATCCAAAAAAATTAAAATTATACATATTTTGAATTTGTCGTTAAATGCCATCTCTCGTTTTCCTTGCGGGAGAAGAGGAGGGGGGGGGGGAGTACTAGATTTTTTAAAAAAGTGTCTCCTTGGTTTGTGGATGTCTCGTTATTATTTTTTTAGCTTTGTTACACAATAATATCTTAATTTTTTGCATGAATGCGGTTTGTTTGAATTTTTGCATATGTTCCACAATTTTTGATATTTTTTTTATCATTTTCCAGAAATTTTTTTTGCTCAGTTTTTTTAAATATTCCGCTTTCTTTTTGATATTTTTAAAATTATGTTTAAACCACATCCTTCGAAAATGTCACAAATAAATAATAACGCTAAAAACTGTTTTTTTTTTATTTGTTTGTAAACTCTCACATTTTTGTATTTTTTTTAATTTTTAATCAAAAATATCAGTAAAAATATAAACACCAAGTTGTTTTGAAAGTTGATTAACCGTTGCAATTATTTTTTGAAGTTTATGTCCCTCGGCTCAGATCAAAGTCGAGGGGGAAAAAATAAAAAAATATAAATATTGAAAGTACAACCCTAGGTTTCAACATTTGGATGAAAAAGTGTTTTAAAATGCATTTTACAGGCGTACAGTTGCTTTCCAATCATTAGTTTTGAAAATATCGAGGTATTGACGGAATTTTTTTCGCAAAAAAAAAACTTTTTGTGGGACTGTACATTGGTATTTCATGAAAATTTAAAATGTTTTCAAAGGAGTTCAAACATGCTAAAAATGATTATAAACGCGGGAAAATGCATTTTAACTGGTTTTCAGTTGATTAGTTTTTCGCAAAAATATTTTTTTTTACCCCCTGATTATTCAGGCCAACTTTGAAGGGGGGGCGACATAAACTTTGAAAAATATTTGCAACGGCCTAACAATAACAAAACAACATTTTTTTTTTCAGTAGGTTTGTTTTGATGCTTTTTACAATAAGAGTTAGAAAATATACCAAGGAAGATAGAATGTGAATACAGAATTTACTAGTCTGATTTTAATAAACTCTTAAAATAAATGAAATTAACAAAATAAAATTGTTTGTGCATTTTTTAACGAAACTGATAAAATTTTATTTTACAAAAATGTTTTATTTGGTGTCTCCGGCAAAGTTGTAGCGATTAAAAATGTAATTAACTTTCTCAAAAATGATTTTATTCAATGTTTTAGGGGACATTTTTTAAGCCATTCATAAGTATGGACCAACATTTTGCTTATGAGTTATGATTTTTAATAAAAAAGTATTTTTTGTAAAAAGGGAAGTCTTGAACATAAAATATTTTAACCTCATTTTTTATGTAAAATTATATTTGCAATAGGAAAGTACTTTTCAAAAAATTTGATTAATTTTTCTGACAAAATCCAGTTTATTGATTTTTTAAATAGTGTCCATGATTGTTCATTCCAGAAAATATTTTTTTTTAAAGTTGAGGTAAAATAGCAAGTAATTGTCCTATTTTCAATTTAAAAAAAGAAACATTCTTAATTTTAGGCATTAAAAATCGCACCATAAATTGCTGAATCGAAATTAGAAAATGGAGATTAATTTGGGTAAGACTTAAAAACTTAAATTTTCCTGGTTCTTTTATTTAAGCCGCTGTATCTCAGCAACCAGAACACCAATTTTCAATTTTTCTAGATGAAATTGTAGGAAATTTTCTATATTTTTTTTATAAAAAGAACATTGTTAGGAATCATGGACCCAATTTTATAAAGTAAAAAAAAGGCTAAGAAAAACCGGAATTTATCGGTCAAAACTTAACTTAATCATAGGACTTTTCGAATCTTTAGGTATTCAAAAATATAATTTATTGTAGTAAAGGGAATGGACAAAAGTTAGAAAATGTGCCTCAAAATATTTTTAAATGGATTATAAGGAAATCAGAGAAAACAATTGTTAAGGAAATCTTGAGTTTGTTTTCTCAAAAGGGCAGATTTTTGGCAATGGTCTGGATTATCTGGGATTTTAACTGAATCTTATGTAAAATTGTCCGGGGAAACCATAAAAAAATAATGGAATATTTGTCAAAACCATGTTTTTAAACGTGAATATTTTATTTTTATAGATTTTTTTGGAAAATTTCCTATGAAGTTCAACCAAAAAATGTCTTCAGATGAATATTCCCTCCAAGATTGGTATTTCGTTGAAATACGAAATGATCCGTAAGCTATTGTAAAATTTATTTTCATATGATCATTTTTAGCTTTTATTCATATTTCCAATTTACGAAAATATGTTTTCCTTAACTGTTATGTCGTTTTCCAAATGGTCGCAAAATCCAAAATTTGAAAAAGTCTAAAAGTGCCATATTTGATTAAAAATTCAAAAATAAATGATATACAATCTATTTAGAAAGCTTTACAAGCAGTTAAACAAGTTTTTCAGAGTAAATTCAAAACTTCGGCTGTAATTATTGTATTGCCTCCCGAATTTTTGGAGAACTTTTGAAGGAGGGATAGGTTGAAGTCTTTTTTATAAAATTTGCAAAGGATCTTCTGTTCATTTTAAATCAGTTCTTCTGTATGTTTTCTTTTGATTATACCAGTATTCCATAATTATGATTTGGTTTTTGATTTTGTTAGTGTTTGATTGTTTTTTTAATAAACTCAATTTCAAAGACTCATAAATTAAAACTATGTGATAAATCATGGATATCTCAACACATCGATCCCAAAGCTTCACCCCAATTTAAATACTAATAATTCCTTAACAAAATTTCAAATCCTGCAAATCATGCTGATTGTCAGCAAAGCTACAAGGCATCATGTTCAGCTGCTGTCGATCGCTTACCTCATCAGGCCGTTCTCAGACTTTCAATTTCACCGAGAACCTGAAAACATCATTAACTGGCAAAATGACCCCACCGAAATAAGCCCGTGCTTCCTTATCGACGCAGTGGTCATCTCTATACCCGGGGGATCAGATCAGATCAGAGAATCTTCCCCAGCCCAACGGCCATTTATGTAAATCATTTTGTAACAATTAATAACCATAATAACACCGTTTACGGCAATTGATGTGAACGTGTTCAACAAAGGCAAAATAAAACCTAATGATACTTGTCGTTTTTTTCGGGGAAGGAAGGTTGTGGGACCATCAGCTATAAATCGATTCGCACGCGTAGCACCCTCGCGGGAAGAAGTCGTTCTGTTCTAAGCAAGCAGCAACTTCTTCTCGAGCTGTTGGGAGTCTCTAGGTCAGGGCTGCTGCTGCTGATGATGATGGCGGTGGAACTGCTCCAAAAAGATCCCAAGATTGAGTGGCTTTGGCCCTCGCCTCCCTCAAGCAGCTAGCGCCTGAATGTATACACGAGAGAGTTAATGATACGTGAAATTATCGTTATGAATTTTTATTTTTATTACGCATTGTTGTTTGGAAATTCGAGGGGCCTTCGCGCTGCTCCTCTCCTCTTTGAGCAGTTTTATGCCATTTGGGCTATGTAAATTTTGGGAGTTTTGGGGCTGGAAGCTAGAGTAGACGACGATCATCATCATAAAAAAGTGCGTCCATGACACAAAACCTGGCGATGAGAGTTGAAACAAAACACAAAAGTTTAAATGGAAACAAACATTAGTAACGGTATTGGGAATGGATGGTTGGGATGGTTTGCCTTTAAATTGGCAGAAATAAAATGACTTCATATTTGAAGGTTAGGTAAAATCAACAAGCAGCTATTGAAGGTAAGACAAAGTCCTTCAATTTGATTACATTTGTGATTTTTGGTTGATGTTTGAAACAAGAAAGATGATACAGATGAGATGAAATCACGACTTAAGTCTATCTGATTTCAATCATCGAACACATAACAGTTGTCTGAACGGATAGTGAAAGTGATGCCAATTCCTCCATTCAACGTTCGCACAAATATTGCATAACATCCCGTCCCAATCGAAAAGGTGATCATTTCGATCTCGTTAGCTTCTCCTCAACAAAGCCAACGCCTCTGATTCCGTCAAATATCGATCCACATCCCGTCCGAAAAAACCTTCATTATCTTGCCCAAGCCCTGCAATCTTCCAATCCATATCGAAGCCGTAAGAGAGAAAAAAAAATCAAATCACTATTTTGACAAATCACCTATTCAACACGGGAAGGAAATCCAACTCTCTTTTCACCTTTCCCCACAAAAAATCGTAGGGTGTGGCTCCCCCCGTCGAAACCCTCCAGCGAATACTGTCCAGTGGGAGTGACCCCCCCCCCTTTCTGATAGATACCAAAGACGAAAAGCCACCGCCCGAGAGGGCCCGAGAGCTATCAATCTGTCATAAAGTGCACACGGATGATGGAACGGGCCAAGATTATTCGCTCCATCAGCAGCTGCCGCGTTTTACCTGACTTTGAGCAGGAGGGAGTGATTCATCTAAAAGGGTCATGTAATTTACTGGTATTGCATTATTTTTGCTTTAAAAAAATTTAAAAAAAATTGGTTTTCCGCTTAAAAAAATGGTTTAATAAATTTTAGAAAGACAATGTAAATTTTATTTGTATCCCAAAATTTCTTCTCAAAATCATGGATAAAAATTGGTGCTTCACACTTAATTATTTTTAAAATAAACGTGCTCATTTAAATTGAGACTATTAAAAATACATTGAATGACGTTTAATTATGCAGTTTTATTTAAATTAATCACTATCAAGATTTTTACAAACTTTGGATTTTGCAACCAGAGATAGGAATAAGAGAAAGTTGAGAAAAATAATATTTAATTTATACTCGATACAGTGGATAATAACAATTTATCCAATTCATTCAATTTCATCGATAATTACAATAAGTTTAATTCAATAAAATTACAATTACAATTACAATTTTCCTAAATTTGCTGATATTTTGCAAAATAATGACAGTGGCATTATTCTATTAGTGTGGGTACAAATAACTTTGTGATTCGTTTTGATTCAACAAAATTGAATATTATGGATGAAATTTGATATTTAGTTTGTTTTCATACTTTCCAAATCCAATTTGCTTATAATAAAATTGTAATTTCCGCAAATTAATCATGATCACATTAATTTTTAATAAATAAAAATCAAATTGGCTTGAAGAATCCAAATAACTTTAAAAAAAATACAACACAACAAACCCATTATAAATACACTTTATTGTAATTTTCTCATGGTCACAAACAAGGAAATCAAGCATGTAAGGGTGTTGCAAACATTTTTTTAGATTGTGATAGATTTTCTTGACTTCTATTTTTTCTCTCCCATTTTTGAAATATTTTTAAGTTTTATAAAAGCAATTCTCCTTGAAATTTGCCAATTGATGGCCATTTTACTTTTTTATTTTTATTTTTATTGGACTAAAACTTTTCAAAAAGCTTCCCTATGACCAAACAAATCATTTTGTACTACTGCCCAATTTTAGCAGCTTTCCATAAATGGTATGTAACATTCGAAAATCTATATTGGACAGAAATTTTCTTATCGAATTCGTTTCTTCGGCAAAGTTGTAGATATTGGTTTAGACTAGACATTAAAAAATAGCTGCGCTCTTATCTGAAATTGATTCATTGTTTTTATTAAGATTTACCAGTAAAAGATGATTTCCAAAAATGTGAAATTTTTTATTTTCTATTTTATGATGCAAATTTCCTTTTAAGTTAATGTTGCCTACTTTTTAATATTCTTGCCTAAAGCTTCAATATTCCACTGAAACTATTTAAAAAGAATTTTCCTGCAAAAAAACTAGATTTTTGGTAAATGTCTACATTTTAAATTTATATAACATTTTAAATATCGAAAAAAATAATGCTTTATTACATAACATAAATATCACAAAAATCATTTGAAAATTTAAAAATTACTCATTCCAAAAACGAACACGAATAACAAAAAAATCTTACAATAATTAACTTATCTAAAAGATCTTTATTAAGAAAAGGGAAGAAGGCAGTATAGCTAACATTTAATAACGAAGGCAGAGTTATAGCTTTTATTAACATTGACATATCTTTTCAAAGAAACCTATTTCAGGCCATTGCGAATTTTATTTTCGTAATTTTGGCTCCTACTTCCCAAATGAAAGTTTGCCCAAAACATTCGTGGGAAAAATGAAATTATTTACTAAAATTTTACTTTTGTTGAAAATTATTACTTGAAAAATCTATTGTAAACTATTGTCAATACATTAGAAAACGCTAATCGTGTATTTTTAATCAAATGAAGACTTTTTAATCTTATATCAAATATTGAATTTTAGAATGTAGATCAGTTAATAAGGTTAAAGTTTAGGAATATTTTTTTTCATAAATGAGTAGTTTTCTACGATTTCGTAATTTTTATAGCAAATTTTTGATTTTCTTTATTTGATTTAAAAATGCATCCTTGTGTCAAAATATGCCATTTTGTATTTTCAATCTACTGAGCCATAGTGCGTGAGTTTTAGGAGATATGGTAATTGAAAAAAAACCGTGCTTTTAGGAAAATATTAAAAATGTGGAATAAATATGGGTAATTCACTACCAACTCACACGAAATCGGGAAAAGTTGCCCCGACCCTCTTCGATTTGCGTGAAACTTTGTCCTAAGGGGTAACTTTTGTCCCTGATCACGAATCCGAGGTCCGTTTTTGATATCTCGTGACGGAGGGCGGTACCCCTTCCATTTTGAACATGTGAAAAAGAGGTGTTTTTCAATAATTTGCAGCCTGAAACGGTGATGAGATAGAAATTTGGTGTCAAAGGGACTTTTGTGAAAAATTAGACGCCCGATTTGATGGCGTACTCAGAATTCCGAATAAACGTATTTTTCATCGAAAAAAACACTAAAAAAGTTTTAAAAATTCTCTCATTTTCCGTTACTCGACTGTAAAATTTTTTGGAACATGTCATTTTATGGGAAATTTAATGTACTTTTCGAATCTACATTGTCCCAGAAGGGTCATTTTTTCATTTAGAACAAAATTTTTCATTTTAAAATTTCGTATTTTTTCTAACTTTGCAGGGTAATTTTTTAGAGTGTAACAATGTCCTACAAAGTTGTAGAGCAG
Organism: Culex quinquefasciatus; assembly: GCF_015732765.1. Lineage (NCBI taxonomy): Eukaryota > Metazoa > Arthropoda > Insecta > Diptera > Culicidae > Culex > Culex quinquefasciatus. The sequence goes on along the minus strand of NC_051862.1, from coordinate 17,056,465 downwards.
ACAATTACAAAAATTTTGATACATAGACATAAGGGGTTTGCTTATAAACATCACAAGTTATCGCGATTTTACGAAAAAAAAGTTTTGAAAAAGTTACTTTTTGCGTTTTTCTTTGTTTCGTCGTCCGTGTCTGTCGCGGGTGACCATGAATGGCCATGATCGATGACGACCAACTTTTTCAAAACTTTTTTTCGAAAAACCGCGATAACTCGTGATGTTTATAAGCAAACCCCTTATGTCTATATATCAATTTTTTTGTAATTGTCTGCTCTACAACTTTGTAGAACATTGTTACACTCTAAAAAATAACCCTGCAAAGTTAGAAAAAATACGAAATTTTAAAATGAAAAATTTTGTTCTAAATGAAAAATGACCTTCTGGGACAATGTAAAGTATTAAAATGACATGTTCCAAAATTTTACAGTCGAGTAACGGAAAATGGAGAATTTTAAAACTTTTAGTGTTTTTCGATGAAAATACGTTTATTCGAATTCTGAGTACGCCATCAAATTGGGCGTCTAATTTTACACAAAAGTCCCTTTGACACCAAATTTCTATCATCAGGCTGCAAATTATTGACATGTTCAAAAATGGAAGGGGTCGTGCCCTCCGTCACGAATATCAGGACCGGACAGACGTCAAGTCGCAAATCGAATGTCAGCGGAGAATTACCCATATCGAATTTGCAATCAAAAAGTTCCAATCATTTTTTTGTTGTTGTAAAATGCACTGTTTTTCAGTTATATTGCTACTCTCAGGTATCAATTTTCGATTTCGTTTCTTTTTTTGCATATTAAAAATACTTTTTGAAAGAAAAGCAGCAATGAAAAAATATTTTTTAAAAGCTGAATTTTTTTTTAACTTTAAAAATTGGGCAATTAGTTTATGAAATACAGCCTCACAAAGAATTTTTTGAACATTTTTTTATTTTTTTTGTATTGAAAATCCGACTAATAATTTCCAAGACATCATCAGATGCAAAATACAGGCTTATTTGATATTACTTAAAACATATTTTTCATCGATTCGATTTTTTATGTGAGGCTGTTTCTCAAAAACGAATTGCCCAATTTTCCAAAGAGAAAATTGAATGAAATTTTCTTAGCTTTTCAAACCGATTTTTTCAGGGTTACATTTTTCAAGAAGTATTTTTTTAAATTAAAAAAAAAAACGAATAGAAATCGAAAATTTACACTTAAAAGTAGTTAAAACTTGGAAACGGTACATTTTATCGATGAAATTGTTTTGTACTTTTCGATTGAAAATTCAATTTTGTTTAAAACAAGATTTTTAATATTTTTGTCAGTTTTTTTATATTTTCCAAAACACAGTAATGACTCCTTTTGACAAAGTGAATGCAGGATAAAGTTAGATCCACAATAGAAAAAAGAACATAGAAAAGCGAAATCGTACCAAACCACTCCAATTAATTGATACTTTGCATTTTTTTTTGATAGTAGGATGATGATGATATATTAGGCATTTTCGATACTGCTTTTTTATACAGAATTTTAAAAACAGGCTTGAATTTTTTAAATTTTAATTAGTGACATCGTTTAACTTTACTGATTTTCAAAGAAACTTTTTTTTTTGTCGATCTCATGACTTTCCAAATGAAAAAAACAACTACCTCCCCAAATCTCGAAATCTGTTCACAGGAAACCGAACGAAAATCACGTTACAAGTAGGAGATACACCTAGAGAGAAGAAAAAAAAAGTCAAAGCTCACGTGGGCAGCGGCACAGATGAGTGAGCTTTTGTCTCCTCGTCCCAATAGGGCCCCCCTTCTATTACCACGTGGACAAGAGCCGTCCAACCGTCCTTCCTGGTGCGAGGGTCATTAGGCAGATTGATCACATGTCTTGGCCTGTGCCGCCACCGCCAAGATTAATGCTCTTCCCCTTAAGCCACGTCCTCATGTGGAGCTCCACTGCTAGAGCTCCAACTAGCTGCGGTGAGTGGTTTATCAGATCATAACACCATCGTCGTCTTGGGGTTGACGTTGGAACGCGCGCCTTTGAACTTGATTGCGGGCTCGAGACGAAGACAACGGACGTGGCGATGAAAGCTACCGATCATTGAGCTTTGAAAAATTAAAGATGATTGTCTCGCAGGCGGGTTTGTGACAAATGGAGGAGAGGCAGTGTGTTTGGGGATATCGAGGAATGGAGGTTTCTTGTAATGCAAGAATTTGATTTTGAGCATTGATGTAACGGATGATGAAGGGATTTGGTAGATCTTCAAATGGTTCAATTTGTTATTTCAATAACTCAATGAATTGAAATTGTTGAAAATCTAAAATGGTTTGTAACATTATATTTATCTCATGTATTCACTCTTTTTAAATTCTTCTACCAATTCACTGATGAAGTCCTCAGGTGAAGTTCTGGAAAGTTCAACATTCCATCTTTTGCATTTTTCTTTGGTTTCCGACATTTTCTTAACCAGTCTACCAGCCACATTTTCCCTGCCACGTGCATGTGTTCACCGCCAGAAAGACGCACTTCACGTGTGTGCACCCTCGCAAGACTCAAACCAGTTAGTAGAAATAGTTTTTCCAGACTCATTTCAACTTTTGAAAGGGGGTTGCAGAACCTTCAGGACTTCCAGCACCGTAACGACGACGTCTCTTTTATGTTCCGCGAAAAAAAAACTAGTTCGCTCGCCGACAGTTTAATTGCTTACACCGCGAGTCAAAGTTTTCCTTCCCCGTGAAAATTGGCCACGACGACGTCAAACAGTGATTACGGGCAAATTAGATCGTTTGAAAGCTTAGTTAAGCACTCTGCAGAACGGCTGGGTTACGAAAATGAAGTCCTGAAAGTGTACGCGCCTGCAAGCAGGCAAAACGCAAATCTAATTTCCTGCATATGCATTCCAAGAAGAGTCGGAGGCCACATCCTTGCGACTTCAATGCATGTGCAACGTGAAATTGGAGCGTGTTTTTGCTTTGAAGCCTCCCAACCGACCGACGACGTGGCACAGGAAAAACAAACTGAAAGTTTAATTGAAATGTGATCCCCAAGAAGCTTTTCAACGCTCACCACCCACCACCCACCGATAGAGCTTTCTGCAAAAGGAGATTTTTTTTTTCTCTCCAACCCACTTCCTCCTCAAGCAGTCTGTCGGAAGTATCCGTCAGAATGCATTTTCAATTATTAAGGATTTCACTTGGCCTCGGCCGTCTGATGGAAGGATAACATTGGCCCCGTGTACGATTAAATCATCGGAACTTCCTTCCCCCTTTTTGATGGCGGAGAAAAAGGAAAAGAGATGAAGGATTTCTCAGAAGAAGGGGTTTCATTTCCGGCTGCCAATGAGTGATTGGAGAGTGGCGTGAGAGTTGTTGCAGGCGGATGCAGATGTTACGTTGAAGGGGCAGGTTGTACCGACTGGTGCCGGAAACAGGTGCTTGGTGAGTTGAACTTTCATAGATTGGTGGATTTTTATATAAAACATTCAAAACATGGTGTAACGTGGTGCAACAGTGCATCGATCAAATACCCATGCTTTTAAAAAAAATCTAGATTAAAATACACGAGTAAAAATAAGGCCTTGAACTTTGAAAAATATTTGCAACGGCCCAAACACAAAAAAAAAAAAAACAAAAAACAAAAACAAAAACAAAAACAAAAAACAAAAACAAAAACAAAAAACAAAAACAAAAAACAAAAACAAAAACAAAAAACAAAAACAAAAACAAAAAACAAAAAAAAAAACAAAAACAAAAACAAAAAACAAAAAACAAAAACAAAAAACAAAAACAAAAACAAAAACAAAAAAAAAACAAAAAACAAAAACAAAAACAAAAACAAAAAACAAAAACAAAAACAAAAAACAAAAAACAAAAACAAAAACAAAAAACAAAAACAAAATAAGAGACTGAGGGCCAAAGTAGAAACAACGACGTTGCAAAAGCAAGTTAAACAAAAGGCCATGGGAAGACTGAGGCAGTAGGCAAAGGCATGACCATGCCATGGAATTAGATATATTTTTAGCTGTTCATACAAAAATGGTACGTAAATATTCGAAAATCTTTAACTTTTGAAGGAATTTTTTGATCAATTTGGTGTCTTCGGCAAAGTTGTAGGTATTGTTAAGGACTATTTAGAAAAAATAGGTACACGGAAAAAAATTTCCCGATTTTTTTATTAACTTTTTTTTCACAAAAACTCAAATTCCCAAAATACGTATTTTTTGATTTTCGAGATTTTTTGATATGTTTTAGGGGACAAAAATCCGCAACTTTTGAGCTATAGAGAAACATGGTCAAAAAATCTGCCGCCGAGTTATGATTTTTTGAAAAACTGGTGATTTTTGGAAAAAATCGAAATTTCATACATAAAATTTTTTTGACCTCATTTTTTATGCAAAATTGAATTTGCAATCGAAAATTACTTTACAGATTTTTTGATAAAGGGCCCCGTTTTCAAGATATAGCCACCGAAAGATTGATTTCAGCGAAATATTTGCAGTTTTTCGATTTTTAAAAATAGATATTGACATTAGAAAATGGAGGGTTGTTTGGGTGAGAATTAGAAAATTTAAATTTTCTTGTTTCTTTTCCTTTAAGTCGCTGTATCTCAGCAACCAGAGGTCCAATCTTCGATGTCTCTTAGACAATTTTATAGCAAATGTTCTGAACTTTTCAAAAAAATTGTTTTTAGAAATGGTCACTCATGGTCACTATGAAATTTCGATTTTTTCCAAAAATCACCAGTTTTTCAAAAAATCATAACTCGGCGGCAGATTTTTTGACAATGTTTCTCTTTGGCTCAAAAGTTGCGGATTTTTGTCCCCTAAAACATACCAAAAAATCTCGAAAATCAAAAAATACGTATTTTGGGAATTTGAGTTTTTGTGAAAAAAAAGTTAATAAAAAAATCGGGAAATTTTTTTCCGTGTACCCATTTTTTTTAAATAGTCCTTAACAATACCTACAACTTTGCCGAAGACACCAAATTGATCAAAAAATTCCTTCAAAAGTTAAAGATTTTCGAATATTTACGTACCATTTTTGCATGAACAGCTGCCAAATTTGTATGGAAATTTATATGGACAAACTAATGATGCAAAATGGCTTCTTTGGTCATAGGGAAGGCCCCCACAAAGTTTGAGCCAAATCAAAAAATACAAATAAAGTCCATTTCCGGTTTTGGTAGAGAATTGCTCATTTATGGTAATATTACAACAAAAAAAAAAAAAACTAACTGGTTGATGCCTTCCTCACTTTTTACCAAAAATGGGTAATATGAGTGATTTCAGTTTTTTTTTGAGATCCAGAAAAAAAAGAACACAATGTGGTGATAACCTGATACAGGGTTGTCAGTTTTTCAATGTTTTTTATTTATTTTTTTAATTTTTTTTTTAACTTCATCATCCCGGTACGAGAATCGAACTCAAGACCTCTGGATTGGAAACCCAGCACACCGCTAGTCGAAACCCATCCCCTACCGGTCAGTATTCCCAATGAGCATATTTACTCTTTTAAGGGATCTGACTTTGCCGAGCCAGACAGGAATCGAACCCATCACCTTCCGCTTACAAGACGAAACCCGTTACCTCACGGCCACGGAAGCTCGGCAGGCTCGGCAGTTTTGGACTCATTCGCAAGGCTTTTCAATTACCTAACCAACGATTGGTCGGATGATGGATATGGACATAGTTTACATACATTTAAGTGAGATCCGGCTTCAAAAAAGTACATAAATATCACTTAAGTGGTCATAACTCGAGACAGGGTTGCCAGATCTTCAATGTTGAGGCCTCGTTGGAAAGGTCTCTTGATTATCTAACCAATGATGGGTCGGATGATGGATCCGGACATCGTTTACATACATTTAAGTGAGATCCGGCTTCAAAAAAGTACATAAATATCACTTAAGTGGTCATAACTTGAGACAGGGTTGCCAGATCTTAAATGTTTTGAACTCATTGGAAAGGCCTTTCATTTACATAACCAACGATGGGTCGGATGATGGATCCGGACATAGTTTAAATACATTAAAGTGAGATCCGGCTTCAAAAAAGTACATAAATATCACTTAAGTGGACATAACTCGAGACTGGGTTGCCAGATATTCAATGTTTTGGACTCTTTGGAAAGGCCTTTGAATTACCTAACCAGCGATGGGTCGGATGATGGATCCGGACATCGTTTACATGCATATAATTGAGATCCGGGTATTTGTGAAAACACATTTCTATACATAACTTTTGAACTACTTATCGAAACTTCAAACAATTCAATAGCGATGTAAAAAGCAAAGCAATCCACTTTAACGACCCCCGGGTCTTTTGTGGTCTCTGTTGCAAGTTTCTGCTCATTTCTAGGCGTCCGAAGGTTATGTGTGGTGAGTCACCCAAAACCTCTTTTACGCAAATGGACCGGCGTTTTACTTCCCCATTCGATAGAAGGCCAGTAGGATAAGGCGGGAATCGAACCCGCGCCCTATAGCAACTTAGGGATCGGCAGCCGAAGCCGCTAACCACCGCGCCACGAGGCCCTCCCGAGAAATCAAATTGCAAATCAATAGCGATGACCCTAAACCAAGTCGAATGCAACTGGTTCGATCAAAATCGGTTCAGCCAGTGCTGAGAAAACTCAGTGAGAATTTTAGTCACATACATACATACACACACACATACACACACGCAGACATTTGTTCAGTTTTCGATTATGAGTCGATATGTATAAATGGAGGTGGGTCTAGGAGCTTTTAATAGAAAGTTCATTTTTAAAGCAGGATTATAGCCTTACCTCAGTGAGGAAGGCAAAATACAGAAAATGTTTCTTTCATGCGTTACCAACTGCTTTCTTCCAGCAAGTAACTCATTGCACCCTGCTTGAGAACTCAATCAAAAACTTCACCGTGCAGCACACACACACACACACACACACACACACACACACACACACACACACACACACACACACACACACACACACACACACACACACCAATCAACGCTCCAATTTGCAACCACTTCCTTCTTCCTCTTTGAAGGCAAGTAAGTTAACTTCCGGAACCAGTCAGCGCTGCCAACCAGCCAACTCAAGTGGCTTCCACCAGCACCAGTGATCCATCAAAGAATTTTCATTACACTTGCCTCAGCAGCAGCTAAATGAAGCTTTTTGGTGGGCGAAAACTTTCTGCACCCAGCGAACCAACTTTTTCCTGACTCCCCCGAAAAACAAAGGCGTCGTAAATATGCAAGTAATTGCGAAATAGTTTTCCACGGCTTCACGCTTTTTTTTTGTACGCGTTGCAGCAATCCGGGCGCCATCGTTAGGCGGAAAGCAGCAATCTGGGCGACCAAAAAAAGCGAGTCCACGAGTCAATTGCGTTTTTGAGGGGGACGTAGCCTGGAAGCCAATTTCCACACTCTACTTTTAAGCTGTGTCGCCCTCGTAGAGTTAAAATGGAAAATAGTTTCCAGCGAACCCATCAACGGAGCAGCACAGAGCTCGCAAAATTCATTCCAAACATATCAAAGGGAGAAAAGTTTTTCGAGCGAGTACGCGCGTTTCACCAGAACAGGACCGTGTTTCGTTAGCGATTTATGTGCGTGCGTGTGCTTTTGGGCGGAATGCACGCCCAGTAATGAAGTAATTAAAATAAAGTTTTTGTTGGATGAAGCTCGTTGACGGGGCTTGTAACGATGGAGTTGAAGTTTTCCAATTTCAGTGGCTTCTTGTTGGCTAGTTTTCGACGTCAAATTGCTAAAGTTGATGAACTGTGTGGTGCTCAAAATACCGATATTATGAAAAAAAATATGGACTCCGAGATTTTGGGGTCTATCGATTCCTTACACCATAGCGCATCTCTGTGCAAAAAATAAAAACATTCGCTGGTGTAGTTTTCGAGATACAGCACTTTTAAGATGTTACATCCGATTTTTAATAAGAAAACCAAAACAATCAATACAATTTCAGCACTTTAAAGAATATGCATTTCGAGATAAAGATGTTTTTTGCTTCATATGACTGTCAAGTATCTCTGGGCCAAGTTTCAGAAGGTTTGCTGATGTAGTTCTCGAGATACAGCCGTTTTAAAATGTTATTTCCGATTTTTTCAAAGAAAATCCATTAAATCAATTTAATTTCAGCATTTAAAAGAATATGCATTTCGAGAAAATGATGTTTTTTGCTTCATATGACTGTCAAGCATCTCTGGGCCAAGTTTCAGAAGGTTTGCTGATGTAGTTCTCGAGATACAGCCTTTTTAAAATGTTATTTCCGATTTTTTCAAAGAAAATCCATAAAATCAATACAATATCAGCACTTTAAAGAATATGCATTTCGGCCCAGAGATACTTGAAAAAATCGGAAATAACATTTTAAAACGGCTGTATCTCGAGAACTACATCAGCAAACCTTCTGAAACTTGGCCCAGAGATACTTGACAGTCATATGAAGCAAAAAACTTCTTTATCTCGAAATGCATATTCTTTAAAGTGCTGAAATTGTATTGATTTTATGGATTTTCTTTGAAAAAATCGGAAATAACATTTTAAAATGGCTGTATCTCGAGAACTACATCAGCAAACCTTCTGAAACTTGGTCCAGAGATGCTTGACAGTCATATGAAGCAAAAAACATCATTATCTCGAATTGCATATTCTTTAAAATGCTGAAATTAAATTGATTTCATAGATTTTCTTTGAAAAAATCGGAAATAACATTTTAAAACGGCTGTATCTCGAGAACTACATCAGCAAACCTTCTGAAACTTAGCCCAGAGATACTTGACAGTCACTTGAAGCAAAAAACATCTTTATCTCGAAATGCATATTCTTTAAAGTGCTGAAATTGTATTGATTTTATGGATTTTCTTTGAAAAAATCGGAAATAACATTTTAAAATTGCTGTATCTCAAGAACTACATCAGCAAACCTTCTGAAACTTGGCCCAGAGATACTTGACAGTCATATGAAGCAAAAAACATCTTTATCTCGAAATGCATATTCTTTAATGTGCTGAAATTGTATTGATTGTTTTGGTTTTCTTATTAAAAATCGGATGTAACATCTTAAAAGGGCTGTATCTCAAGAACTACATCAGCAAACCTTCTGAAACTTGGCCCAGAGATACTTGACAGTCATATGAAGCAAAAAACATCTTTATCTCGAAATGCATATTCTTTAAAGTGCTGAAATTGTATTGATTGTTTTGGTTTTCTTATTAAAAATCGGATGTAACATCTTAAAAGTGCTGTATCTCGAAAACTACACCAGTGAATGTTTTTATTTTTTGCACAGAGATGCGCTATGGTGTAAGGGATCGATAGACCCCAAAATCTCGGAGTGCATATTTTTTTCATAATAACGGTATTTTGAGCACCGTGGGCGGGTTAGCAAACCTTTGTCCAAAACAGGGCAAGCTTACCAAATCACTTAAATTTTCATTAAATGTGTAATTATCACAAGAATAATCCTTTTAATCAGGTTTTTTTTACATTTGAGCAATTCTCTGAGATTTCGGTCATTCGTTTTTTTTTGTATTTTTTATTCTGGTTAAAACTTTTTTGGTGACTTCGGTATGCCCAAAGAAGCCATTTTGCATCATTAGTTTGTTCATATAATTTTCCATACAAATTTGACAGCTGTCAATACAAAAATTATATGGGAAAATTCAAAAATCTGTATCATTTAAAGGAAAATTTTGATCGATTTGGTGTCTTTGGCAAAGTTGTAGGTATGGATAAGGACTACACTGAAAAAAATGATACACGTTAAAAAAAATTTTTTTTTTTTGATTTTTATTTAATTTTTTGTCACTAAACATCAAATGCTAACTTTTCACAAATTTCCAGGTTGTGCCCATGTTTACCCACTTTTGAAAAAAATATTTTTGAAAAGTTGAGAAAATTTTCTTTATTTTGCTTTCTTGAACTTTGCTGATACGTTGCTGAGATATTGTCATGCAAAAGTTTAAAAACAGCAATTGTTGATTTCTAAGTCTCACCTAAACAATCCACCATTTTCTAATGTCGATATCTCAGCAACTAATGGTCCGATTTTCAATGTTAAATTATGAAATATTCGTGAAATTTTCCGATCTTTTCGAAAAAAAATTTTTGAATTTGAAATCAAGACTAACATTTTAAAAGGGCCAAACATTCAATATTACGCCCTTTTGAAATGTTAGTCTTGATTTAAAGGTGCACTTAGTCAAAATTTCACTTAAGTACTTTTTGATTGCAATTTCGATTTTACATCGAAAAATGGAGTTGAAAATTTTTTGCGACCAATACTTCGATTTTTTGAAAAAATCTGTAATGATACAAAAGTCATAACTCGGTCAAAGTTTTTTTGCCCATTCTGGAAATTTCTGAAAAGTTGGCATTTTATGTCCTCTAAAACATATCAGAAAAAAGTGTATTTTTGCAAATCAAGTTTTAGTGAAAAAAAAAATGAATTAAAAACTCACCAATTTCTTTTTAATCGTGTATCATTTTTTTTTTCAGTGTAGTCCTTATCCATACCTACAATTTTGCCGAAGACAAGAAATCAATCAAAAAATTACTTCAAAAGATACATATTTTTGAATTTTCATATATCATTTTTGTATGGACAGCTGCCAATTTGTATGGAAAAATTATATGGACAAACTAATGATTCAAAATGACTTCTTTGGGCATACCAAAGGCACCAAAAAAGTTTCAGCCGGATTAAAAAATATAAAATTTTAAATTAAAGAAAAACGACCGATTCCGTAGAGAACTGCTCATTTATAAGATAGTTCATAAAAGTTAAGCTCAATTAAAAATCACAAAACATAAATAAAAAAAAGTAGCAAAGGTTGTACCAGACCTATACAACATCACCAAATTTTAGCTCAAATCCAAAACTTCAAAAAACTGATAGCCAGTGAGCACCATTATCTAGTTAAATTATTATCCGCACACCTTGGCCTAAACTTTCTAAACCCTAATCGCTCAAGACCGCTTCACAGGGAGCATCATCATCAGAAGATCATTTCTTTCGAGATCCCGCAGCTTCCAGCTCCATCCCTGAACGTGATGGAAGAAAAAATAAATCAGCGGGACGCTTCTTCAAGGTTTTGCTCCAACGTCCATCCCGAGGTTGACTCCGGTAGGTGGCGTTGAATATGTGCCACAATAATAATAATAATGAAAATCGATTTCAGTGTTTATTTCACTCCGCAGATGAAGGGGGGCTTGATTTTGCACTGCGTGAGCGCCTTACCTGACTGATTAGCGAGGCACCAGCACAGGAGGGGTTTCGTTGTTTCGCTACAAAAATGCCTCTTTCAACGAGCCTGACGGCATCTTTGCTAATCATGTGAGAAATTCTCCTGGAAATTTGTACTGAATTTTATAAAATTTAAATATATTTTTCAAAGTTTTTTTTTTCATATTGTAATGATTTGTTCGTCAACACTTTTTCAAATTTTCATACACATATTTAAAAAAAAAAATCATGTAGCCTTTCAATTTTTTGAAGAATCGCCAACATACATGTTTGGATGCACCCTCCTTAGTCGTCCCAGCCAGGTTCATCCCGCAGGTATTACCAATTTCACGTTCTACATCCCGCGCGAAACTGACAACCGATGCTCACACGCTCTTCTTCACCGGGATTGGCCAGCCTCGAAGCCGCGGCCTTTGGGAACCCGACCAAATCACGCGCTCCGATCTCTAACGCCACTTTACATCAATTACTACAAGTGTTCGCGTTCGCCCCTTTTGCCAAGCCGTCGGAAGAAATTCCTCCAAGAAATGTGAAACTCTCGGAAATCCAATCCACGGTCGTGCCGTTGCAGTTAAGGGGCCCGCAAGGTGGAATTTTATCCACACGTTCGTCGTCGTTCGGAACCCCCTTTTTTCCGCCACCCAATTTCTGCATCTCGAAGGCTTGGAGGATGCTGGACGACGATGTTGTTGTTGTTGTTTTTTTTTTCGAAACTGTGGCGTTTTGTGGACCTCGAAGAACATCGCTTTGGGGCAGGCTGGTTAAGCCGCACCTTTGTTGGTCAGGGGTTCTTTGAATTTTGTCTTAATTTTATGAACAGAGGTGTTAAGAATATGCAGTTATTTCAATCAAATTGAATTATTCATAACTTGACAAAATATAAAAATAATGATCGCCCAATAGTTCAAATCAGAGTGTAATTAATATAACAATTACCTTCCAAAAATTACGTGAAATTTTCTCTTACCTAGTAACATGATTTTCTAACTCCTTCTTTGAAATAAATAATATCATGAATAAGTCAGCTTATGAAATGATAACCTGTAAACCAAGAATAATAATGAGTTACATTGTAAAAAAATTAAATTTACAAAACACAAATGCAAAGGAAAACAAACAAGAAGAAAAACGGATGATACTAAACATAAAACATAAAAAGCATGAGCATTGAACGATGAGCATGAGCATTAGGGTGGGTACGTTTTTCAAAAAGTTCTCCGATCAAGTTTTAGTATGTTTCCCCTTGTAGGGCATGCCCATAGGGACTTTCATGCCAAATATCAGCTCATTTGGTTGTAAACTGGCTGTGCGCATCAGGGTTAAAGTTTACATGGGAATTACTATGGGAAATTGGAACTTTTTGTTCAAACGCTCCTACAGGTCTGGGAAAATAACGCGCCAACTTCTGGTATGGTCAGGCCTAAGGGGAATGGTCTGGAGAACACTTTTCCCGAAGAGAGCATATGGATTCGTTGTCCCTAGACCTGGCGCATCGGCAAACAATCCGATGTCTCCGGAATCAACGGTTTTCCCTGAAAAAGCATCAAATTTTCCTTAGCATGCTATGAAAGCTTGATGAACACGGCGACGCCATACGTCAGGCAGCTACCACGTGGGTGACAAACGGCTGGAATATTTAATTGCAAACCTTCTTTCAACTAGAAAATGATCATTTCGAGTAATCCTGATATTTTTTAATTGAATTCAGAATCTTTGCTTAGCAAATTTGTATTTTTTTTTGCAAATATTTCAACCACGTGGTAGTTGCCTGACGTATGGCGTCGCCGTGTTCATCAAGCTTTCATAGCATGCTAAGGAAAATTTGATGCTTTTTCAGGGAAAACCGTTGATTCCGGAGACATCGGATTGTTTGCCGATACATATCAATTGTTCTCCAGACCATTCGGCCATGAAGCTGGCGCGTTCCAATTTCCCATAAACTTTAACCCTGATGCGCGCAGCCAGTTTACAACCAAATGTGCTGATATTTGGCATGAAAGTCCCTATAGGCATGCCCTACAAGGGGAACCATACTAAAACTTGATCGGAGAACTTTTTGAAAAAACGTACCCACCCTAATGAGCATGACAACAACAACATAACAAAAATCAAACAGTATAAATATAAAATTATTCAAAAAAAAATCTATTCCTTCTGGAGCTTCCTATTTCTCGCAAATTTCCAGTATTTGCCTAAAATAAATATTTTCGTTTCAACGGAAATTTTGTAAATTTCAAAAATGTGTTTCTTTTGAATGATTTTTTATCGATTGAGCAAAGTTGTTGTTATAAATAAGTACTGAACCGATAAATTGATACAAGGAATTAAATGAATCCAAGTCCCAAACTCAAAAAAATCTTCAGCTTGCCTCTGTGATGAATTTGATTGCGATTGAGAATAATTGCAATTTTTTTGAGAATAATTGCAAAAGGAATTTTTTGCTGTATTTTGAAATGACCTTTGGTCATTAAAAATTGGTTTCAAAAAAAAAAATTCTTTTCGATATGATAGAAGAGAGAAAAAATGACATCTTTTAAAAAAAATCCAATGTGCAAAAAAACTTTGACTTTGGATATATTGAAACAAGTAATTTTTTGATTTAATTTTCAAATGCAAAATTATTTTTTTAATAAAACAGGAACCCATAATTTAAAAAATGAAAAACAAGATTTTTAAGCGCATTAAAAAATATCGAAATTTGTTTGATTGAAAAGAGCAGATAATTTCACAAAATTTTCTATTTGTAACATTGAAAATCGAGCCATTAGTTCTCGAAATAACGGAGTTCAAAAAAACAAGAGCTAATTTGGCAACATTTAGATAATCTGATTTTTACTGTTTTATTTTTAAATAAGGCCGATGCAATTTCTTGTTCCTCGGCTTTGGCAGAAAAAAAAATAAAAAAATGAGAAAAATATCCAAAATTTCAAAATTTTAATGCAAAAAGGCATGGAAAATGCAAAATGCAGTTCAATTGGTTTTCAATTATTAGTTATAAAAGATTCAAAGTTTTAAAGATTTGTTTTCGAGGAAAAAAAATTTGCCGGTCTGAAAATTTACAAAAACTCATATATTTTTGGATTAACTCAAACACTTAAAAAAACTAAATAAACGCAGAGGAATTAATTTAAATTGATTCAGCTGATTGCACTAAAAATAACAATGAAATTTTGAAGCAGTTCTTAAAAAAATATGCCTCCTGATTTTTTGGAACGTTTTTAAAGAGGACAACAGCAACAGCAAATTCCTGATATAGTTGTCTTTGTTTCTTAAGTTTGTGGTAATCTGTTATAAGGGGAAACAAAGATAAGAAATATAAAATTTTCAATTATCCTCAATCGCAATCAAATTCATCACAGAGGCAAGCTGAAAAGATTTTTTTGGGTTTGGGACTTGGATTCATTTAACTCACTGTCCAAATATTTTGGTACATAAAAAGTGTTATAAAAAAATACATAAATTTCAATTTGTATTGTGTTTGTTTGTTTGATTGTTTTACAAAAAGTCAAGCCAAAATTGATTCTTGTTCCTTTTTACCGTTAATAAGAACAATTACAAAAAAAAAATTCCGTTTCCCTAGACTAGCTCTAGTTTACTCAAAATAAAATTAGAGACAAAATAAAAATTATGATTATTAAATGTCTACTTAATAAAATAACTATAGTTAATGGCTGAGAATTTAAAACATTTAATTTTTTCAAATTAAAAAGTTGTAGGTTGTAGCAAAAAATAACTAAAAGTACTATTTTGTGTTATTTAAAATGAGTCCAATAGTTGCCGAAATCTCCTAAGCTGAGATCATGAGATTTATTTGGTGATGATCTTTTTTTTCTTTTGATTTTACTTTTCTTCATCAGTAGTTAGAATCAAAGTCGGGGATCGGGGATAGAGCATCAGGGCAGTGGACAGTATGCTGTAATGGTGGAGACTGGATGTGGATAGTGGAAGACCAGAACTACGTCACATGGGGAAAATAGTTTAATAATTATTCAATTCTTAAGGATTGTCTAATTACTACATCTATTGACCTCTGTCAGTTTCCAGCTGTCTGCAGCGCCCTTTTAAGCCCCCAACAGGGTGCGAGCCCCTGTTTTTCAGCTTTGTCAGACTTTTTTCGGAATTATTGGAGGTTACTGTCGGAAGGAGATTCTCTTCCCCTGAGGACACCGTGAGTGATTTTGCTTGTTCGCGTCCAACCACCCCCTTTTGGCCCTTCATACGGCAGTAAATTAAAGATGCTCCCTTTGAGTCTGAGCCACTGTAATTCTAGGCAACCGC
Organism: Culex quinquefasciatus; assembly: GCF_015732765.1. Classification (NCBI taxonomy): domain Eukaryota; kingdom Metazoa; phylum Arthropoda; class Insecta; order Diptera; family Culicidae; genus Culex; species Culex quinquefasciatus. Next base: position 17,040,970 of record NC_051862.1, on the reverse strand, counting down.
TACATAAGTCATCCTTGTGGCCCTGTTGGTTATCACATCAAATCAAATCAAATCAAATGATCTTTTTCTTCCTACTTGAAAAGTATTTAAAACAAACGGTTTTTATTGACTGAGCGACTGTGCTCCTGATTTTTTAATTTTTTTAATTTTATAATATTTACAGACCATTTCGCTAGGATAATTTTTTTCTAAAGGTAAATTTTTATTTTAGCGACCAGAACTCTTTTTCATCACTTTAACATGTATAAAAAAGTGTTTTCTGGTAACGCTACTCTTAGTCATATATTTTTAACTAAATAGTATGATTCTAATTGCTTCTTCTGACGTTGGGATTGCACGTGGAAAAAATCTCAAAAATATTAACTTAAATATAGAGCAGTACTCAACATCAACATTTCCTTCTCGCAACCTCTGACCACACACGGCACCAGTATTCAAAGCCAATCCCGAGGTGTTACTCTCGTTCGGCGAACAGCGCCAAAGTCGTCGCCGCGTCCACCGCCGGTGAGATTGTTGTTGTTTTGAAGAAAACCCGAAAGAAGGCAACAACAACAACAACCTTTAATTGCCTGCGAGGCGCATCATCTTTAGCTTGTTTCGCGCGCCGCGACTTGAGCTGCTCAACACACACGAGATTGCGTGGCTGGAGGCTCGTCCGATTGGATTGGCGAGAGAGTGAGCAAGAGTGGAGAGCGGGCAGTAAACACTTTGTCCGTGTCTGGTTTTTCGCTCACTTGAGCGCCGGTGGCCACTCGCGAGGGGCCAATTTTGGATCACCTTCCCTCTCCCACCTCACCGTTGAGAAGAGGTTCGAAAAGGAGCCACAGTCTCGCGAGAGGTAATAATAACTGGTAATGAGGTGATAGAATAAAAAGGGAAGTGTACGTTAACTTGTACCTTAACTTGGGGTCGACCCTCAACGAGAAGCGGTCGCCGAAAGGAAGGAGAGGGCGCGCAAGATTGTTGATGATTGGTTGGTTGGCTGGATGGTTGGAGCTCTTGGTGGCGAGGATCACTTGGAAGGATTGAGACAAGGAGCGAAACGAGAAGGCTCTCGTGAAAACGAGCTGATGATAAAGGCCGGCACGAAGGCATCATAAATTCTAATTACATTTTTGCGCCACGACCTCGGTTGGCACGGTGAAATTTTTGAGTATAAATTTAACACTATTATTTGTAAACATTTATTATTATCAGTATGAAATAATGAGCATGTTATTTTTTTTTAAGATTTGTTGAAAATATTTATCCTTAGATTTTGTTTGAAAATAATTTGAAGAATACATTTTTGGTTTCATTAAATTTGTCTAAAAAATCATATCAATATTTTTGTGGATCTTGAAATTGAAAATAGAAATCAGCTTGATTAAAGAGTGCGTTTGATTTGTACGCCTGCCTTTCTTTTTTTTTATTTTACTAGATTATTTAACAACTTTTGATTATTATTGGTAGGGCTATTGATTTTTCGCGATTTCGTAGAAGCCGTGAAAATTGCATTTGGCCGTGATTTTTTTTTAAATACCTTGAGATGCCGTGAAAGAATGAACGTGTTAGTTTATTGTTTCACGAAATGCGGAAAATTGATTTTAAATTTACAGTGAAAATATACAGATATAACATGCCCAAGGGATTATGAAAAGTGAAGATTTTAGAGCATATTTTTTTTTGTTACTAAGGCCGTTGCAAATATTTTTCAAAGTTTATGTCCCCCCCCCCCCCCCTTCAAAGTTGGCCTGCGAAAAACTTCAAAATTTTAATGAAAATAAAAGTTTAATCAACTGAAAACCATAAACCACGTGGACAACTTAGGGGGGGGGGGGTTGGCGCTTCATACAAAAAAGATTTTATTTGTATGGAAATTGTCCACGATGGGGGGGGGGGTTGAGATTTCCAAAAAAGTTACTTTTTGCGTTTCTCTTTGTTTCGTCGTCTGTGTCTGTCGCGGGTGACCATGAACGGCCATGATCGATGACGACCAACTTTATCAAAACTTTTTTTTCGTAAAATCGCGATAACTTGTGATGTTTATAAGCAAACCTCTTATGTCTATATATCAAATTTTTTTTAATTGTCTGCTCTACAACTTTGTAGAACATTGTTACACTCTAAAAAATAACCCTGCAAAGTTAGAAAAAACACGAAATTTTAAAATGAAAAATTTTGTTTTAAATGAAAAAATGACCCTTCTGGGTCAATGTAGATTCGAAAAGTACATTAAATTTCCCATAAAATGACATGTTCCAAAAATTTTTACAGTCGAGTAACGGAAAATGGGAGAATTTTTAAAACCTTTTTAGTGTTTTTATTCGATGAAAAATACGTTGTTTTCGGAATTCTGAGTACGCCATCAAATCGGGCGTCTAATTTTACATAAAAGTCCCTTTGACACCAAATTTCTATCTCATCACCGTTTCAGGCTGCAAACAATTGAAAAACACCTCTTTTTTCGCATGTTCAAAAATGGAAGGGGTCGTACCACCCCTCCGTCACGAGATATCAAAAAACGGACCTCGGATTCATGATCAAGGACAAAAGTTACTCCTTAGGACAAAGTTTCACGCAAATCGAAGAGGGGTCGGGGCCACTGCTGTGTGAGTTGGCGGAGAATTACCCATATTAAATTGCAAATAATTTGGGGGAAAAATATATTTGGGTTACTGAAGATTGTTTTTATTAAATTTGGTTTGCTATCTTTTTTATGTTTGTCCAGACTGTTAATCGATAATATCAGCGTCTAACGATAACGCTAATGTTCATCATTATCGTTTTTTCTTTAATTCTATCGGCGATAAATAATTTTCAAACCTTTCTAAAATTGACTTAATCCTATCATATCACATCATATTCAAATTTCAAGGCTTTCACTATGATTTTTTGTTTTGTTTTAAAATATCATATTTATTGAAAATAGTCAAGATTCCACAAAACACCGTTTTTTCTCGAAAACACTACAAATTTTATAATTCGAAATGTAGCTATCAAACGAAGCAAAATTTTATTTGCATTGTTTTTAATCATTTTTTTTGTAAAATATTAAAATGTTCACAAAATTTCGTGGTTTTTTTTTAATTCTATTTTTTAAAAAACTTACTGTATTTTTTTTTAACTAATTGGCAGTATGGGTACCAACCTATGTGAAATTTTGTATACATTTTCATTTTTATATATATATATTTTTTATAAAATACTAAAATTTTCGTAAAATACCGTTTTTCAAAAATATCTAAATTTTCATGATTCGCAATCTGGGTAACAAGCGAAGCAATATTTTGAATGCACTTCTAGTTTATTAAAGTGGTTTTTGTAATATACACATATTAGGTTTTTTTTTTTAAAAAAAAACACTCAAATATTTGAAATATGCAGTATGGCTATCAAACGAATTGACATTTTGCATGTTTTTCACTCAATTCTATTTTTCTATTAATTACTCAAATTTTCACATTATATCATGTTCTGCAGATACCGTATTCTTCATTGAAATTTGAGTTCATTACAAACAAATTTCTTATTAAGTGATAATTCGTACATAGTACGAATTATAAAAATTTGATTTTTTTTCGGAAAAACGGTATTTTGTGAAAATGTGTGTTATTTACAAAAAAAACTACTCTAATAAAGTGAAAATGCATACAAGATTCCGCTTAGTTTGACACCAATATTGCAAGTAATAAAAAATTATGTATTTTCGAAAAAAAAAAAAATCTAAAAAAATGTGTCAGGCGGTTAATTTTTGTAACTTGAACTTTCGCTAAATTTTTCATTAATTTTCCTGTAAACAATTATAAACTTTTGCGTTTATTTTGAGCTGATTTTTAAGTACCGTAAAATTGCCGTTTAATTCCAATGTTTTTGTATTTGGCATGAAGTGAAAATAACATTTTATCTGAGAAAAGCTATCGGGCATCTAAAGTTGGCATATCATCACTTTGACGTTCGATTATTACTTCTGTTGAAACTTGTATAAAGTTATAAATTTAGCATTATGTGAAGATATTTGCAAAATATTTTGTTTATTTAATGGGATTCTTTAAATTTGATGGAAATTTTACAGAATTTTTTACTTGCCAAAAATACCATAAGTTTTTCTTTTACTTTTCTTTTTGATAAATAATAAATTTATAAAAGATTTTTTTTAATTACGGATTCACGTTTATTTTTTCTCGTTCTAAGATATTGAGCAGGACTTATAAATTTAATGAAATTAATTGAAATGATTTGCGCAAATAAATTCTCATTGATATTTTCAAGATTTGTTAGTTAATTCATTATTTTAAAGTGAGTCTACTAGGTTGTTCAACTGATATTGAGATTTTTTTTAACTAACAAGAATATATATTTTTTGCTGTGCCCTCAAGGAATCCCGCAAAACCCAAGCAAAAAAAGTAAGGTGCCAAGCCGAAGCCGCGCAAAAAAAAAAATTCGCGCGAGTTATTGCAATATTAATGCGCCATGACTTTGTGATATTTTGTGTTTTTTCTTCGTTTTTCTTTTCTCATCGACCCCGGGAAGGGTTTTCCTTTTTTCACGCCCTTCCCACACTGACACAGGCTGGCCGGTGATGAAGTCGGAGGCTGGAGCTGAGAAATCGATAAAAAGTTGTGCATAAAGTTGTGGGCTAAAGAGGTCGGGAATAACTCAATTGGGCTGTCGAAGGAGGGGGCTCGACTTTGCGCTAAAGATTGCGCTTTAAAGGTTAAAGGGGTTCTTGTTAGGGGGCGAGTGCAGTTTATGAGTGTGAAATTTTAGATTTAGTACGAGACTTTTGGGTAAGTTATTTTGTTTCTAAAGTTACTTTTGATTGATTACTATCATTTCAGCTCTAAAACTTTCTGTCGTCACCACAACCCGGCGATGACGACAGTTCCAAAGCCCAGGTCGTCGACGAGCTGGCAGATTGATCACAGGTCTTTTGTGTGCTAATGCGTGTACCCAGTGATCTTGGCCACCGCGGTCCGGCCTCGCGATGGGCAAGTGTCCGATTTCATCGCGCCATTCATTCAACTCACAGCCAGGGGTCTCCGGCGCAGTCTTCGCGTGGACTTGAACTAGAGGACTACCGTTAAAACGCCAACCAGCGTGGTCGTAAACGCGGGATTTCTTCTATTAATTTAAATTCCTGTTAATGTTTTGCTAAACATGGTTCGCTTATCTTGATCGCAGCGCGCAGAACGGGCAATTAACATATTTTTGGCCCCGAAAAACGATAGTCGACAAACTTCCCAGCAGCAGACTTCACCTTTTCGAACTCAACGAACCGAGCAATCATATTTAAGCTACAATTTAGTGAACGACCACTGTGTGGAGCGAAGTCAGAGAGGCAGAAGCCACGCTAGAACAAATAACTCACCAATTTAGTAAGCCTCGAAATAAAAACTAATCGCCGTTCTAAATTTCCCGTGAACGAAGATCGCCTTGCATAAAAAAAAACTCACAGATTGCCATCTTTTCGTCCAACTTTCAATCTTTTTCCACCTGTTAATTCCGAAAGATGCTTCCTACATTTTTGGTTCAGGTACCAGTTAGCTGGTGCTGGAGCTGGTGCAACCAGTTTAACCGTCAGACGATACCTGGATATAAATTAGAATAATCTTGATACTCATTAGGTATTCCAATCGGGGAGCATCGTTAACATCGGATTACAGCGATTTCTTCCGCGGCCGCGGGTTGGTTGGATTATGAGCTGAAATTGTTGAGTTGTGTGAATGGGATTTTGATGAAGTTGAATAGTTTGTTGCATTCCAGAGTTTGGTGGCCGTTGAAAAATGTATTATACATCCAATTCATTTGTTATGTTCACCAACACAAAGAATGACAAATAAGACGATTTGGAATAACAAACTAACTTAATCCACCTATGTGGTTGGAGCCTTCCACACAACAATGACTGTACACAAATTTCATTTATTTTTTAGATGCGGCTTCCAAAAAGTACATCGATATCACTTAAGTGGCCATATCTCGAGACAGGGTTGCCAGATCTTCAATGTTTAAGACTCGTTGGAAAGGTTTTTTGATAACCTAACCTACGATGGGTCGGGTGATGGATCCGGACAAAGTTAACATACATTTAAGTGAGATCCGGCTTCAGAAAAGTACATAAATGTCACTTAAATGACCATATCTACTACTTATCGAAACTTCTATCTGTATAAAACTCGATCTATGGGACCCTAAACCAAGTCAAATGCAACAGGTTCGGGTCAAATCGATTCAGCCAGTGCCGAGAAACATGAGCTAGTTTGTTGGTCACATACATACATACACACACACATACACACACATACACACAGACATTTGTTCAGTTTTCAATCCTGAGTCGATATGTATACATGAATATGGGACTTTTTTTAAAACCTCGCTCCACAAGCTGAATATTGTTCTTCGAGCTATTTTAGGACTCTAGGCCAAATATGAGAAAAATCGTTCAACATTTACCCTTTGATACTCGATCGAAGGTGAAGTTTGTATTAAAAAATGCATGGAAACCCCAATTTCCTAACGGTTTTGTCTTCAGGGTGCGCTACTTTTATCCAAATATTCCCAAAAGTGAGATTCTCATTAGAAATTTAATGCTTTGCTACTTTGTAGAAAATGCCAAATCTATAGAACTAAAACCTGAAAAGTTATTAGCAATTTAAAAAAAGTTATTTTAGCATGAAAATATTTTTTTTCTCCAACTACAGGCTCGGGTTTCAAAGGGTTAATCTCAACCAATTTCGCTCAAAATTGTCATCGAAATAACAAAAAAAAATCGTTTTCGGCTTGTGGAGCAGGGAGTCATTTTTTCCAGGCTCCCTAATGACCATTTATTGAAAAGAATCGAAAAATTGCAGAGTTTAAAAATTATTTTTGTTTTCTTTTTTGGTAAAAAATAAGATTTTTTTGAAAATTCAAGTTCGTCATTAAAACGGTCGTCCAATTTAGCATAAAAGTTCTTTAGACATCAAAATTCCAATAAATTAGAATTTTAGGCTTCAAAGTATTGAAAATCGCGACTGTTTTCAAGTTTTTAAAATTGAAAGTGGTCGTACTTCATCGTGAAATATCGAAAAATTTACATTTTGATCAGGGACCAAAATTACCCCTTAGAACAATGTTTTTTTTTTTGCAAATCGAAGAGGGGTCGTAGCAAATTTTTCCTACTTCGTCTGAGTTGGCAGAGAATCACCATCATATTTTTTTTTACTTGTGACACAAATAAAAACAAATACAAAAAAAAAAAACAATTTGTTTTTCAATATGTTTAAGATGACAAAAAAGTCTTATTTTTGAGCTATGGTAAGGAGTGATGAAAATTTGTTGGCAATAGTTATAGTTTTTTTTTTAAATAAAACTGTTTTTTTTTTCAAAATTCGAAAAAATAGTTATTTTATGATAATTAGGCTGTTGATAATATTTTTCAAGAACGATCCGAAAAATTAGGGGACAGAAAATATTTTTTTGTAAAAAAAACTTCAGAATTTCAATGTTATTAACAGTGCAATCAAGTGAAACCAATTTAAATTGCTGGGCCAGCATTTATAATACTTTTGATCATGTTTGAGTTAATTGAAAAATATATTTTTTTGTGAATTTTTGTTGTACTGCGGTACTGTACAGCAAAAATAAAAAAAAGTACAGCAAAAATTAAAAAAAAAGTAAAAAGTTCAAAAAAAAAGTGAAAAGTTGATTTTTCGCAAAATGAATATTTTTCTTTGAAACATAGAATTTTTGAAAACTGATGATTGCTGTAAAAGGCATTTTCCATGCATTTTTGCATTGAAATGTTGAACATCTGTCCTGTTATTTATTTTTTGTTGTCGAGGGATCAACACTTTGAATAATATTTGCATCAGGTTTATATGTTTAAAGTATCTATTAAAAAAAACTCTAGATATGTTTTACGAAAAAAAATACTTCTCTTATTTATGTTTTTCTTGTTCCATTTTAAGTATTTTTTAAATTTATCTTGTTTAATTCATATTTGTTTTTGATAGTTTACGGATTATTCTAGCATTACTTTTTTTATTATAGACATTTTACCACTTTTGTGGCATTCATGTCTTAGAAAAATGGTTCAAATTTTGTTGTATAAACTGGTTTCTTTCAGGAAATTTATCATCGAGATCTCCTTTTTTTCTCGTTTGCAAGAATGGTTGGAAGTGTTCCACTGAAGCTGTTGTTTTTTCGGCTTTCCTCGAAACCTCTGCAGTCTTGCAGAATCTAGCATTACTATTATTACCTTTTGCCGTTTTACATTGGCAAAGTTTCTAAAATAAATCAAACACCCCTTGAATTTTCTTAAAATTTAAGATTTTATTTCCGAATGTTTTTTTGAGATCAAAAATTCATCGGAAATTTCATTTTTGGTGATTTTTTAGATGGAAGATGGTGTTGGGTTGTAGAGGGTTAATTTCACAAATATTTATTTTTTTTGCATTGAAAATCTGCTGGGATATTGGCAATTGAATATTAGACGTTATTTGTGTTACACACACAGCAAACCTCATTTTTCATCTTTGATTTTATTTCAGAGGCAGAGGCAGAGGCAGCCCAATCATTATTGTATTTGAAGCAAAGTTAAATTGTGACTATATAAAAAAACTTGAAAAAATAAATTTGTCTAGTGAGCAATTCCATGTCAAATAGGGAATCGGTTGTACCCGACCCTCTCCGATTTCAATGAAACTTTGTAGACATGTTATCCTAGGCATAAATAAGCCATTTTTGTGTATATGGAGCCAGTAACACTCGATAATGACAATTGAGAAGGGTGTAAGTGTTTTTTTTTTTTTTTTTGTATTTCGTAATTTAAATATTGCTGTATCTCGAAACCGTTGCATCGTATCAAAAAGTGGTCAAAGACAAACTTGTAGGAAATTTGACGGGCTTTCCGAAAAAAATACACTGAAAGAAAAAATCACTCCACTTTTATGAGATTTTTTGATTTTTAAGTTTAAAAGTCAAATTTGAAGGTGAGCCCACGATTTTTTTTCGCTCAAAATTTTTGTGAAAATAGCCTAAGATGTTACAAAAAGAATCACGAAAAATGCAGGATGGAACAACTCACCTAAAAAAATACAAAAATCATTCACTGAAGCTGTTTTTTTCAAAAGTGCTCTAAACGTCAAAATTTTCAAAAGCCGACAATTTTACATAAAAGTCTCCATATTGACCATTGTCCTAAGTCCAATTCTTGTGAAGTTACAGCGCTTTTAAAAATACAAATTTTGAAAAAATAGGTTTTTTGATGGTTTTTTGCAATTTCTATATGACAGACTTGATTTTTCAGTTTCGAAAATATTTTTACCGAAAAGCTCGTCCAATTTCCCATAAGTTTGTCTTTGACCACATTTCAATTGGATGTGTGGGCTTACAGTTATAAGCTAATTGCATTGCTCATAACTGAAAACATAATGTTTTTTCAGTGTAGTAAAGTAACCTGGATAATAAATGAGGTTATATGCAATTGAAATGTGGTCAAACACAAACTTATGGGAAATTGGACGAGCTTTTCGGTAAAAATATTTTCGAAACTGAAAAATCAAGTCTGTCATATAGAAATTGCCAAAAACCATCAAAAAACCTATTTTTTCAACATTTTTATTTTTAAAAGCGCTGGCTCACCTTCAAATTTGACTTTTAAACTTAAAAATCAAAAAATCTCAAAAAAGTGGAGTGATTTTTTCTTTCAGTGTATTTTTTTCGGAAAGCCCGTCAAATTTCCTACAAGTTTGTCTTCGACCACTTTTGGATACGATGCAACGGCTTCGAGGTACAGCAATATTTAAATAACGAAATACAAAAAAAATTAAAACACTTACGCCCTTCTCAAATGTCATTATCGAGTGTTACTAGCTCCATTTACACAAAAATGGCTTATATATGCCAAGGATAACATGTCTACAAAGTTTCATTGAAATCGGAGAGGGTCGAGAAAAAAGTACCTAAAAAATTCCTGTTTTGGGCCGGAATTGCTCTAGTCTAGTCTAATAGTTACTATACTTGAAAACGGTGACCTTTTTCAATTTTGAGAAGTGCTTTCCGATTGCAAATTAGAAAGTGAAACAAAAATATATATTTTTTTTAGAATTTTTCTATTTTCGATAAATTTTCCTTAATCACAACTATTCCAAAGACACCAAATCGATTTGATAATTTCTTCTCAAGGTAGATATTTTTAAACAAGTACATAGATTTTTTTTATTATCATCCCCTAAATTTTTATTGAGACTTGTACGTACGAATGGATGATGAAAAATATCTTCTTTGTGCATGTATGCAAAGTTCGAGCCCCATAAATAAAAATTACGAACATTCATCAATTGCTGAAGTCCTAGAGAATTTTCAATTAATTACAATTATCTACTTCTACATGATCCATTTAAAACATTTTTTATTGATTAAAATTCAACGACAGTTGAGGATAGTTATGCTAGTTCAAAGTATATCGGTTCATTTCAAATAATTATTTCGAGACTTGGTAAAAAATATAAGAATACAATTTATTTAAATATGTTGTTTTCTAAAACATTTCTCAAATAAAATTACTTGTTATTATTTAAATCTAAAGTAAGAACATGAATAAAGCAAAATGCTTTTAAATATTAGCAAATTTATCACTTTCAAAGGAACGTAAACAGAACAAAAAAAGATACGTCGACCCCCGATAAGAACCAAAAGTAGAGTGCATTACAGGACGCGGGCACTTTCTCAACATTTCACCCTTGTCCTTCCGCGAAGATGTCCCGCTGTTGCGCTTACTTCGGGACTGACTTCACGCCAAGTCAAGTTTGTTTGGTCCTTTGGTCTCGCTGTGTTTTACTTCATTATCGATGAATTTGTAACTTTTTAGCTCGCCTCGTTCCTCTCCGGTGCGTGGGTTGAATTTATTGAAGCGTCGTCAAAGGTGACGGAGACACTCCAGCTGCGAAGGGGGTTCAGGACGTAACAAAAAAAGGAAGATTAATTAAAACTTGATTAAGGGTAACACTTTGGATGACGACAACAGGAAAAAAGGGATAAGGGCCAAGGATCGGTTTCGTTTGAAGAGCTGGCGGCTGCTGCCAATACGTCCGGTTGATTAAAACGTTAGACCCGAAAGTGTTATCTATTTCTACGTTGGAGAAGATGAGGAAAAAACAACTTCTTCGCTCTGGAGAAGTGTGAAGAAAGTTATTGCGCACCAACTGCCTGTTCCGTCGGGTTGGATCACAAGTTTAGAAGAAATAAAGCGACTAAAAAATGACCAAACAACAAAAAGACAAAAAAAAGCCGAAAACAGAGACAAAGGCAATAAAGTTTCCTCCTCATCTAACACTAAATTGTCAACATGGTGTCAGCTGTCGGGTTTGTCTGGTTTTCTCTAATTTAACCCCGGATCCATTAGAGAGAGGCCCTGCAGGCATCAACCAACCGAGCGAGCGAGGTAGGATCCACCAGCCACGTGAACATCATCATCGCGCCCTGCCCATATGTGAAGAACCTCAACAACAAAAAAAAAAGAAGGCCCTATCAAACGACTGTCGGGGAAATGCTGTTTTAATAGTTTAATTTATTTACTTTTCCCCAAAATGTTGACTTTTGATTGCTCGGAGCTTTCTCGGCGTGACAATATCGGGGACGTCGATGGATGAAGATCACAGTTCGTGGCTAAAACGTTTGATTAGTCCCGTCGCCCCGGTGTCCAGTGGTGCATCGAATTGAGCTGTTATGGGCTCCGCGGGCGGTGTGTGCGTTCTTAGTTGAATACGAGAATTGAAACAAAAGTTGGGAAAAAGGGAGTAATCCATCTATTTAAAATAAAAAGTAATTCGACTGTGACCTCAACATAGTTATGGATAACATAATCAAAATAATAAAAAAAACTTTTTATTGGTGAAATTCCAAGTCATCACAACTATGACATTTCTAAATAATTCTTTAGAATTTCGTAAAATGTAGTACAATTCAGTACAATCGTTATCCTGAAATGCAAATAAAAAAAAAACATATTTTTAAATGCATTTAATCATTGTTTCTCTCGTTTCATTGCAGTCTTTTTTAATTAAAATTTTTTTTTTCAATATTCTGTTCCCTTCTTTTTTTCAGAAAGCCTCAAACTTGGTCATGGTTATGACCCTATGGTTATTACATTTTTGGCCATTTAAAAAGAATCCAAAATCTTATTTTTCCTAATTGCAGTTATTTTTGGAATTTTTATTTTATTTTTTTTTTCGCAAAAACGTGAAGTGCGGACATTTTTGTTTTGTAAACATTATTGTTGAATTTTTCACATCATTCTTTACAACTTTGCTAAAGATATCAAGTGATTAGAAAAACTATTCCCAAGATATCAATTTTGAAAATTTTGGAAGCAGTTTTTCACGAAACCAGCAAATCCAATATCCAATGTTGATAACAGCCTCCAATTTTCAGTGTTAAAAAAATAAACATTTCTGCAATGTTATGATCTCCCCGAAAAAAAAATTAATTCAAATTTTTTAAATCAAGACAAACACTGCAAATGGGCGTAATATTGAATTATTGGACTTTATGAAATGTAGTCTTGATTCCAAAATTCTCAAATATTATTTTTTTCGAAAAGGTCCAGAAATATTTAATTTATTAAAATTGAAAATTGTATCATAAGTTGTTGAGATATTATTATCAAAAATGGAAGCTGCCCAATTGCCCAAGAGACATTGAAGATTGGACCCCTGGTTGATGAAATACAACCAATTAAAGAATAAGAAGCAAGAAAATTGAAGTTTTTTTTTATGTACCCACACTTTTTCTAATGCCAATATCTCAGCAACTAATGTGATATTTTATGATCTTTACGAAAAAATATTTTTTTTTTAAATTAAATTTACATTTCAAAAGTGCAAATCGTTCAATATTACGCCCATTGGAAGTGTTAGTCTTGATTCGAAAAATTTCATAATATTTTTTTCGAAGACTTAAAAAAATATCAGGATAGTTTCATTTTTAAAACATAAAAAAAATATTTTACAATAAAATAGATTTTTACTTACAAAAATATCTATTTTTTCCTAAAATATCCATTTATTTCCAAAAAAAATCAAATTAAAAAAAATAACTAAGCGGCAAAAGAATTCTCCCTCTATGGATCAAAATATAGTTTTTTTTTGTTCCCTAAATCATATAAAAAATATATGGGTTTTGGGAAATTGATCTTTTATAAAAAAATTTGTTAAAAATTGATATTTTTTTCCATGTACCTATTTTTCTGAATAGTCCTCATCAATGCCTACAACTTTACCGAAGACACCAAATCGATCGGAAAATTCTTTCAAATGTTACTTATTTTCTTAAAATTTTCTTTCTTTTTCTTAAAAACTGGTATAGTTTTGTATGGAAGGCTGCCAAAATTGTATGGAGCTTGTATGGGTGAACCAATGACCAAAAATGGCTTCTTTGGCCATAAGGAAGATCTCCACAAAGTTTGAGTCAAATACAAATTACAAAAAGTATAAAAATACACAAATTCAGCCAAAATTGTCAAAATTGTCAAAATTGTCAAAATTGTCAAAATTGTCAAAATTGTCAAAATTGTCAAAATTGTCAAAATTGTCAAAATTGTCAAAATTGTCAAAATTGTCAAAATTGTCAAAATTGTCAAAATTGTCAAAATTGTCAAAATTGTCAAAATTGTCAAAATTGACAAAATTGTCAAAATTGTCAAAATTGTCAAAATTGTCAAAATTGTCAAAATTGTCAAAATTGTCAAAATTGTCAAAATTGTCAAAATTGTCAAAATTGTCAAAGTTGTCAAAATTGTCAAAATTGTCAAAATTGTCAAAATTGTCAAAATTGTCAAAATTGTCAAAATTGTCAAAATTGTCAAAATTGTCAAAATTGTCAAAATTGTCAAAATTGTCAAAATTGTCAAAATTGTCAAAATTGTCAAAATTGTCAAAATTGTCAAAATTGTCAAAATTGTCAAAATTGTCAAAATTGTCAAAATTGTCAAAATTGTCAAAATTGTCAAAATTGTCAAAATTGTCAAAATTGTCAAAATTGTCAAAATTGTCAAAATTGTCAAAATTGTCAAAATTGTCAAAATTGTCAAAATTGTCAAAATTGTCAAAATTGTCAAAATTGTCAAAATTGTCAAAATTGTCAAAATTGTCAAAATTGTCAAAATTGTCAAAATTGTCAAAATTGTCAAAATTGTCAAAATTGTCAAAATTGTCAAAATTGTCAAAATTGTCAAAATTGTCAAAATTGTCAAAATTGTCAAAATTGTCAAAATTGTCAAAATTGTCAAAATTGTCAAAATTGTCAAAATTGTCAAAATTGTCAAAATTGTCAAAATTGTCAAAATTGTCAAAATTGTCAAAATTGTCAAAATTGTCAAATTGTCAAAATTGTCAAAATTGTCAAAATTGTCAAAATTGTCAAAATTGTCAAAATTGTCAAAATTGTCAAAATTGTCAAAATTGTCAAAATTGTCAAAATTGTCAAAATTGTCAAAATTGTCAAAATTGTCAAAATTGTCAAAATTGTCAAAATTGTCAAAATTGTCAAAATTGTCAAAATTGTCAAAATTGTCAAAATTGTCAAAATTGTCAAAATTGTCAAAATTGTCAAAATTGTCAAAATTGTCAAAATTGTCAAAATTGTCAAAATTGTCAAAATTGTCAAAATTGTCAAAATTGTCAAAATTGTCAAAATTGTCAAAATTGTCAAAATTGTCAAATTGTCAAAATTGTCAAAATTGTCAAAATTGTCAAAATTGTCAAAATTGTCAAAATTGTCAAAATTGTCAAAATTGTCAAAATTGTCAAAATTGTCAAAATTGTCAAAATTGTCAAAATTGTCAAAATTGTCAAAATTGTCAAAATTGTCAAAATTGTCAAAATTGTCAAAATTGTCAAAATTGTCAAAATTGTCAAAATTGTCAAAATTGTCAAAATTGTCAAAATTGTCAAAATTGTCAAAATTGTCAAAATTGTCAAAATTGTCAAAATTGTCAAAATTGTCAAAATTGTCAAAATTGTCAAAATTGTCAAAATTGTCAAAATTGTCAAAATTGTCAAAATTGTCAAAATTGTCAAAATTGTCAAAATTGTCAAAATTGTCAAAATTGTCAAAATTGTCAAAATTGTCAAAATTGTCAAAATTGTCAAAATTGTCAAAATTGTCAAAATTGTCAAAATTTCAAAATTGTCAAAATTGTCAAAATTGTCAAAATTGTCAAAATTGTCAAAATTGTCAAAATTGTCAAAATTGTCAAAATTGTCAAAATTGTCAAAATTGTCAAAATTGTCAAAATTGTCAAAATTGTCAAAATTGTCAAAATTGTCAAAATTGTCAAAATTGTCAAAATTGTCAAAATTGTCAAAATTGTCAAAATTGTCAAAATTGTCAAAATTGTCAAAATTGTCAAAATTGTCAAAATTGTCAAAATTGTCAAAATTGTCAAAATTGTCAAAATTGTCAAAATTGTCAAAATTGTCAAAATTGTCAAAATTGTCAAAATTGTCAAAATTGTCAAAATTGTCAAAATTGTCAAAATTGTCAAAATTGTCAAAATTGTCAAAATTGTCAAAATTGTCAAAATTGTCAAAATTGTCAAAATTGTCAAAATTGTCAAAATTGTCAAAATTGTCAAAATTGTCAAAATTGTCAAAATTGTCAAAATTGTCAAAATTGTCAAAATTGTCAAAATTGTCAAAATTGTCAAAATTGTCAAAATTGTCAAAATTGTCAAAATTGTCAAAATTGTCAAAATTGTCAAAATTGACAAAATTATCATAAAAGTGTAATAAAATGAAATTGAGTAAATAGTTTCATGGCAATTGTTTTCAATTTCATTGATTTCGAGCATTAAAAAAACACAATGCCAAACATTTAACGCGTTCGTGCCTGTCAAACAACACTCGCATTCAAATATTTTCCAAGGTTAACACCCCTTGAAACATAAACAAATTGATGACTTTGAGAACACAAGCCGTGGCTTTTCACCTGCACCTAGAAAGGTAAAACGAGAAAAAAGTCATCTTTCCAAAAGCAATTCCCATTTTTTGTTTATGTTTGTCTTAGCCCAGCGTCAACAAATTTAACGACACAACGTCAGTCAGTCACAATTCTAAGCCCATGCGCGTAAGCCACACGACTCAGAGCCTTTTCGGACTTAGGAAAAAGCCATTAAGCCGCGCGCTTGATTAGTCCCAGCGTGAGATGAGATGAGATGAAGGTGTCATAACCTTACACCTCGTGTCGTGTCTCAACCTCCAAGAACGCCAGAGCGCTTTGAAGGTTCTAGACAGCACCTGGAGGCATAGATTGGGCTAGACGTGGAACTTTATGCGCTGCATGGGAAGATATGCTGGATGTGCGGGTACTAAATTTTAATGCGACACTTATATGACAATTGAAACGGTTTTGGTCTTGGCCTGGCTGGGGCTCAATGTCTGGGTTTTAGCGTGGAGCGATTCGTTTTTGAAAACGACGCCGGAGATGGTCTCGTTGCTTTGATGGGTTCTGGAAGAACATTAAAGCTAGAATTGCTGGTTGTGAAGTATGATTCATTTAATTGCTGGAAAACTATAAATGGGAGAATTTAACAAAACTTAAATATGTTTGAAAATATATCTTTACCTTTGCTGAAAACACCAATATCCCCTGGCAGGCAACGAAGTTATGGGAAAGTAAAGTTTGTATCAGACTTGGGTTATGTTGATACCGCTTATTCCAATCCTGTTTTATTTTCGGACAAACTAACAGCTGTTGTGACATCTTGTCTACCGATGTCGCACTAGATTAAATCTGAAACTACGGAAAGCATGTGTACAAATCCGTCGAAAACGACAGGTTTTTTGCTACTGCTTAACTAGCTTTTTCAGTTTCTCTGTGTTTCTCAGCTTAAAATGAGATAAGAACTGACCTATCTCGTTCGTCGTCGCCAACTTCTTTCAACTTTATCGGAACTTGTCGTCTAGACTTGCTCAGTCAACCTGCTTTGTGTTGACATTAAATTTCCTTCCTGGAATTCTTCTATTCTGCTCACATCTTCCACAATTAACTTTCTGATAAAATAAAAAATTGAAGAACAAACAGCTGGATATCTCATCCAGTCAATTTCCATCACCATAAAATTACTTCAATTGTCTCAAACTCTAATTGAAACACTTTCTCTTCCCCGCAGCATAACACAAAACAATGAGCTTTCATCAAGCAATCAACTGAGCAAATATGCACAGACACACACACTCACATAAATGAAGAAATGACACCCAGCAGCGCAGAAATAATTAATCTGCAAACAGATATCGCTGTCATCGCGGCACTTGTCTGCTACTGTCTCCAGAGAAGATGACTGCTGCTGCTTGGAGGAGGGTTGAGGGAAGAGGTCATAAACGAAACCCTCACACACACCCACTCATGTGCGAGTTTTTAATGAATATTTATTCCAGTATTCGCACTTCTGGAAACGCGACTTCGATACAGTTGGTGCGAACGTGGAGTTTATCATTTGTCTTTGGCACCCCTCATATAAGTCATCTTGCCACTCTGGATGTGAGTAAATGTGTCGGCTGTGCAAATCTTTGATTAACGCAAGCGGAATGACATCTGGTGGTGGCTGGTACTGCCGCTCTGTGATTGCACTTTACGATCTGAATATTTCACAAATGTTTTAATTTTCACATTGAAAGTGAGACCATCAGTTTCTGAGAAATTGGTACAAGATAATAAAATTAACTTTGAATGAGACTTATAAACTTTATTATTTTTGTTTATTTTTCTTTTTTTCGCTCTATTTCAGCAACGAGAAGTTCCATCATCAATGTCTCTTAGTAAATTTTAATAATATTTCGTCGCCATCGTGCTAACTTGTCGTACGTGCATTTTGGGCCAAATTGAGTTAAGAACGCCATTTTGTGCAGCTCACAATGCCTCACCTTTTGACCTTCACAGATCCCCAAAATTCGATTTCAATCCTGAGATATTCAACAAAAACCGAAAAAACTCCGTGCATTTTTGTCACTTTACATATGAAAGTAGTTTCAATCTTGTCGTGCTATCTTGTCACTCCATGAAAATTGATGTAAGTGCGACAAAATGCCAAAGGGATTTCAGGCCAGGAAAGTCAGGATGCATTTGTCGCACGTACAAGCTAGACTACCGTAAACATTTGCAATTATAACTCGGGACTCCAGCAACCAACTTCAACCAAACTTCGGGACAATGCACAGAATGGTCAGCCAAACAAAACGTGTTTGTTATTGTTCACATTGCGTGGTCTCGTTTTTATATATTCAAGGTTAAACATTAAAACGCGTTTTTCTCGGAACGTCAAAATGGCGGGTGCGACAAGATAGCACGACGACGTCGATTTGTCTCAACCTTTTTGAAAAAAAAAAAAAAAAATAAGGGATGCACAATCATGGAAACTATTTGGAATTTTTCAGTAAAAATTAAACCATAAACTGCAATAACTTGAAAACGGTGCACTTTATCAAAGAAAATTTTATTTTTTTTTCGATTGAAGTTTAACATTAAAAACTGAAATCAAAAATAGTTTTCATGTAAACTTTAAAAAATTTCATAAAATTAGAACTTGGCGGAAACTATTTCTTTATGGCTTGTGGTTGTAGTTTTTTTATCCCTAGAACAAACAAAGAAAACGAAAACTAAGAAATCTTGATTTTGTAAAATTGTAAACAATTTTTCGTGAACCATTTTTTTTTTTTCATTATCCTCATCGATAACTTTGCTGAAACCGATCAGAAAATTCATTGAAAAAATACAAATTTTCAAATATTTACGTACGTATTTATGTATTTTAACAAAATGCTAAGGCACTTTTGGACTTTTTGAAAAATTTCAGTTTCGGGAACACAGATTGGAAAAAGACAAAAATCTTGATTTTTTTCATAAATTAATTGAAATTTTGCTTATTTTCGGTAGAAGCATAACTGTTATAATTTATAAAGCATTTTATGATTTTTTTGCTTCAAAATAACAATAACAATAGCTTGAAAATAAAATTTGTACAAGCAAATTTTTTTTTGTTATTTTTCAAGATTTTTTTTTGGTTTGTATATTTTTTTCTTTTTTTTTTTTGTCAACAAAATAAATCTTATACAAAATAACAAATAAATCTAAATTAAAGGAAACATTGTTGAAAGGTCAGAATTTTGCCTGAAATTTGTTTAAAACTTGTTTTGTTTATAAAATTATCAAATTATATTGAATTTCAAACTGAATTCGAAGCACGAATCAAAAGTTTTGACATTTTATATAAATGTTGTTCGACTGAAAATGCCTATACATTTAGAGGTTTTTTTTTTAATTATTTTTCAAAAACATTTAATAATTATTATTTACAAACTAATTTTATCTTCTCCTTGTGGAAAATTAATCGAAGAATCCCAAAAAGCATTCCGTTTTCCAATTCAAAATCATGTCTATTGAGAAAATCATGACACTTTGAGGATATTGATACAATGAGATTCATAAACATTTTTTTTAAAGTTAACTAACTTTTAAAACTTTTCAAAATTTTATGAAAAGTTCTTCTTGAGGTACTTTGAACACTCCTCAAACCTATCAAAGAAATGGCGAACTTTATCAAAAATATGCAAGTAAAAGTAAAAAAATGCAAAAATCTTAAAATATTTTTTTAAAATGTAGTTTGACTATGATTTGGATATTTTTGAAACACCTTTTTCAGTTTCCTTAAACATATGAAAAAACACGTTTCTTTGGGAGTTCAACTGATAGTTATAACAAATTAAATTAAAACATCAGGTTTTTTAATTACAACTTTACCGATCGATTAGAAAATCTGAAAATTCGGAGAAAAGATTGTTTCCTTCTTTTGTTAAACGTTTGAATGCTTGGTCAGATAAGAAACCAAAAAAAAAATGCATCCAAAATTTTGAGTTTTCTTGTTTTCCACAATGTAAATTATAAAAATTTGAATTTTTAAAAAAAATACGGTATTTTGTTGAAATTTTAGTATTTCATTAAAAAAACTTCTAAAACACACAGTAAAAAATTGTGCAAATTTTTAAGGTGCATTTTTTGCGAGGATAAAAAATAACCTAAGTTATAATGTAATTTTACCTCAATTTAGAGAGAAAAAGTCATTACACCAGAAAAGTGGTAAAATTACACATTTTCAGAGGTAAAATTACACATTTTTCTGAAATAATAAAAGATTGTTTGATATTTATACTGCAAATTATTTAAAATGAATAAATAATAAATATTTTATGAAAACTTGAGTATTTTACAAAAACAAAAATTCTTATAGAAGTAAATAGTCAAACATTTTTTTTTCGTTTGATACCCATATTGCAAATTATGAAAATTTTAGTATTTTCGAAAGCATATGTATTATTTATGTTTTATCAAAAAAATATTCTTAGTGAAATCATTGACATTGTAACTGGACTATAACTTGTTGCATAATAGTAGTTTATGCAACAAGCTGCAAAAAGAGGTCAAATGTTCATTTGTCAATTAACCGATTCAATTTAAAAAAAATGAAAAGTATTAGTTTTTGAAACAAGTGCTGAAAAGTTCAACTTTTCAGCATCATTTCAGTGCTGAGTAGTAGAACTTTTGAGCATTTATTTTGAAAAGTGTTGCTATATAATTCTGTTATTAGGCTTTTTCGTCTTTCAAGAATGACAGGAAAAGCAAATAATTTAATAATTTTCATGGCGGCATTGCAAAAACTACTATTTTAGTACTCAAATGAATGCTGAAATAGTTACAGTGTTGTTATGATTGGCAATGAAAAGAAAGCTGACTATTTAGGATGGTTACAAAAACTTTAAAAAATATATACTACTGCTTCATCGAAACATGAATAGAAATTATTGGTCAAAGTGAAAAATTATTTTGAAGCTACCTTCATAGTGACAAATATTATATAATTTAATATTCTGTTTTAATTATTATTTTAAAAATTGGATTGAACATGATTATTTCAAACGTTGCAATGTCAATTCATTCATTTTTATTATTTATTATTAGAATACAATTTCGATTGAGATGTAAATATTTTTTTTTAAACATGGAAAATTAAAAAAAAAGCTAAATTTAGTTATATGATCTATTTCATAAATTTATGAACCCCATTCCAACCTCACTGGAGACCCACATTTCTGCCTCTGAACCAGTTGGAAGCCACGATTATTTTTTTGCGCTTCAATTTCCATATTTCCACACTGCACACAACATTCCGCTTCGTTATGCTCGCTGAGTTCACCCACTTATTAATAGCAATCATAAAAGGAATGTGTCCTCGACGACGACGACTTCTGTATCTTTCGGTATCTCGCTCGGTCTTGATCCCATATGGCTGCGTGCTCTCCAGATGAACCCGCACTCTTCAGGCCGGGGCAATTAAAACTGATTACCGAACATGGGGACAATTTTAAAATGCGAATTCAGATGACTCTATCTTGTGACAGTTTTTTTTTTTCATTTTGGAAATATACTGGTTTGATTCCAGCTTGGAATGCTGGAAGTTAGTTGGTTATGAATTTATTTAATTGAGTAATTTATTGGCCCTAAATCGACTTTTAACGAGGTATGTTGACTTGGTTTTAGGAGAATTGAAATTAATGTATCTTTTTAAATTTTTTTAAATTCCCATCATACTTATATTCATGAGCGCGCAAATTGTTTGTCACTCGGTAATTAAACCCATTTGTTTCACCATCTCAACATCTCACAGCAGCAGCAATCATCTCACACCCATTTTCGCTCAAAATCTCATTCTCATTCGCTCATCACCGTGCTCGGCAGCAGCACTAATCAGCAATGTAAATATGTTTCAATTGGCCTGATATGCTCGTCTCGACGGAGTCGTCGCCATCGTCTTAGTGCTTCTCGCAGAGAGTACTTTCAGTTCTCGCAGCATCATCTTCATGAGCAGAGGAGGGAGCAGAAGTACCATCTCATCGCGATCAATTTCAATTTCTGTCTCAGCTCGTTTACACTTTTGCCGCGAATGAGTTGAGCAGTGCGTTGATAATATTCTCACACCAGTTGGGGGAAATTTGCTTGGAAAGTGGGATAGTTACATGATTTTTTTGAAAACCTAACTTTTAGACTAGATTTATTTGCAAATCTAACTTTATGCTTTATATTTTCTTACAGATCAATTCAGAATTTTGACCAATTTACTGTAAGATTTAATGCCAATTTGTTACTACCAGTCAAAAATGTCATTGTGCTGACTTTGGTTGATTAAAATCGAAATCATCGTCAAAAGAAGAGTAAGAGGGTCCCCAGCTGGAATGTCAAGTAAATGGGCCAACTCCACCTCGGGAGTGGCTTCCACTCCCGGCAGCTTGTGACACTCTATCAACCAACGAACCCAGCAATGACGATGTATGACGACTGAACTCCCCACGACACGATGACTGACTTTTGTCTGATGGGGATGCGGTTGAATTCATTCGCGCGGACTGGCACTGCATATTACTTCATGCTGGGAGAAGTGCACTCAGTATAGTATTTTTGTTAGAAAAATGCTTGTTTTGAATTTTGTTAGCACAACTGAAAAACTGAACTGAAAAAAAATAAAATTAATTTTTTCCATGATAATTTTTCTGGTAATTTTAATTTGTTTGAATTTGTGTGTTACGGACATTAAAAAGAATGACGTTTGAACTGCAAAAATGTAACCTATTTTTTTTTTTCAGTTCAAATTGTCTTGTCATTAAAAAACCTGATCATTTCAATGAAAAGAGCAGATCAGTTACTCCTCTTCTACCATTTTTTAAAATTTTATTATCTTCTCAAGTTCAAGGGGTAATTTTGAGCAACTTTCGTTCTACGAAAAACTTAACTTCTCTTGTTTTTATGTGTCTATGAATATTTTTTTTGTATTTTACTAAACATTTATTTTTGATTGATGGGTTTTGGCCTATACTACAAACTCTTTCAGTTCTCATTTGCCTGTTTGATGTTCTTCAAAACTTTGCAGTTTCTTTATCTACTTTGTATTGCTTTTTCTGAAAATAACATTAACTATCAGCATCTAAAGTGCAATAGAAAGTGTCAAGACAAAAGACTTCATGAAAATTCCATAATAAATTCAGCATTAAAAGTAGAGAATATCAGTTACAAGTTTTTGACCCCTGAAATATGCACATGAATAGTAACTTGAAGCTGGTAAAATCAATACCAATGCTGTATTTATTTTTCCAGTTATGCTTTTGTTGAAAATTTTCTAAATAATATTGAATTTATGAAAAAAATCAAGATTTTCACCTTTTCCCTGTCTGTAGTCTAATAGTTTAATTTTATTAAACTATCAAAAGGTTTTACTTGTTTGATAATGAATACTGAAATCAATGTTACTCAATATCTTCTGAAAAGTTATCAATCGATTGAACGCATTTTTTTTTTTGATAAATCTTTTAGATCGTTAACAAAAGACCTACTTTTGTTGCTTTATAGAGTTTTAAAATTTGTTGAAAAAAACATTTTTTTAAGCGAAACTTTTCTCTTGGCATGATCATGTTTAAAAGAATTATTCGAATTCATTTAAAAATAATTTTCTTGCATTTTTTTGCACATTTCTTATTTAAAACAAATTTTAGATATTTTTTTCTCAAAACAAAAGAATTATTGATTTCTCCCAAAACCTGTCTTTAAAATATTTTTAAGGGAATCAATAACAGCAATTTATGAGTCACAGAAAAATAAAAACAAAAAATTTAAAAAGATGCAAAAATTATTTTTAAATCTTGAATAAATTGGTAATTTTATAAAACGGACAGTTGTTAAGTTGAAGGCATAAATGAGATTACTCCGGGTAGAAAATAGTTTTTTTTAAAGATTTTTTGACAATGTGTACGTCCATTTCTAGAAATGTTTTTTTTTTTCTTCTAATTGCTGAGAGATATTCCTCAAATTAGGGTAATTCTCTACCAACTCACACGAAATCGGGAAAAGTTGCCCCGACCCCTCTTCAATTTGCATGAAACTTTGTCCTAAGGGGTAACTTTTGTCCCTGATCACGAATCCGAGGTCCGTTTTTTGATATATCGTGACGGAGGGGCGGTACGACCCCTTCCATTTTTGAACATGCGAAAAAAGAGGTGTTTTTCAATAATTTGCAGCCTGAAACGGTGATGAGATAGAAATTTGGTGTCAAAGGGACTTTTATGTAAAATTAGACGCCCGATTTGATGGCGTACTCAGAATTCCGAAAAAACGTATTTTTCATCGAAAAAAACACTGAAAAAGTTTTAAAAATTCTCCCATTTTCCGTTACTTGACTGTAAAAAATTTTGGAACATGTCATTTTATGGGAAATTGAATGTTCTTTTCGAATCTACATTGACCCAGAAGGGTCATGTTTTCATTTAGAACAAAATTTTTCATTTTAAAATTTCGTGTTTTTTCTAACTTTGCAGGTTTATTTTTTAGAGTGTAACAATGTTCTACAAAGTTGTAGAGCAGACAATTACAAAAAAATTGATATATAGACATAAGGGGTTTGCTCATAAACATCACGAGTTATCGCGATTTTACGAAAAAAAAGTTTTGAAAAAGTTACTTTTTGCGTTTCTCTTTGTTTCGTCGTCCGTGTCTGTCGCGGGTGACCATGAACGGCCATGATCGATGACGACCAACTCAGAATTCCGAAAAAACGTCAATATCGGGCGTCTAATTTTACATAAAAGTCCCTTTGACACCAAATTTCTATCTCTTCACCGTTTCAGGCTGCAAATTATTGAAAAACACCTCTTTTTTCGCATGTTCAAAAATGGAAGGGGTCGTACCGTATTATAAAAATTTCATACTATGGCTTCACTTTTCAATAATTTTAAAAGCATCAATGTTGGACATTTTGTTATGTTAGACTTGAAATGCACAAGCAAGCAATTATTCCCAAAACATGGAACTTTCAAAATTTTCACACAGAGAAGAGGGCAAAAAAATTGTTAAAAATTTAAATTGGCATCAAATGTAAATTGTAAAGTAGTTGAAGTACAGTGCATGAAGCTTTTTTTTACAAAATACAAATTAACATAAATAACATGAATCCTGAAATATATCATTGCAGAATACAGGTTTTTTTGTGAAAAATAAATGGCTTCAATATTCCGCATTTTTTACATATTTTCACAAAGAAATTCAAATTTCAAAGATTTTCCACTATTTAATCGTAGGCTATACAAAATTGCTAAATCAGAAATATAGCAATAAAAAATAAAAATACATTTTCATTTTATAACGAATTTATGCTGGGAATGATTGAAAAAATCTTACTTAAAAATTTCGGAACAGCATGAGATATCGAAAACGGTCTGGAATCATGATCAGAGAATAAAATTTCTCTAGAATAATGTTTCTCTTAATTAAAAATAATATATGTATTATAACGTTTATTGGTTGATGTTTTGTTTGGCTGACCGTACTGTGCACTGTCCCGAAGTTTGATTGAATTTGGGTACTGGAGTCCCGAGTTATTATTAGAATGTTTACAGAAGTTTGGCATGTACGTGTGTCAAAACGTCTGCTGGTTAAATTTCCTTTGGCCAGTTGTCGCATTTGCAGCAATTTTTAAGGTTTGTCAAGAAAGCACGATAAGATCAAAACTTCTTTCATATGAAAAATGACAATAATGTACGAAGTTTTTTTTCGGTTTTTGTTGAACAGCTCTGGATTGAAATCGAATTTTGGGGAACTGTGATGGTTAAAAGGTTAAGTCAAGGTTAAGCATCGAATTAGATCAAAATGCACATTTGACATTATAGCAAGAGCACGATATTTGACAATTTGGATATTTGCATCCAAGGTTTCTTCTTTGAACGCCTGAGTGTACCATAACCATCATCGGGATCACAGTGCTGTCGACAAGTGTTTTGTTCATCTGTCGCGCGGAAAGTGTCACTCAATTAAATCGGTTGTGGTTTTAATTAAAAAACTTTTGCAGCCAACCCCACCGCGTGGGGGAGATCGTTGCAGTCATTTGCTTGTCGCCCCCTTCTCCACATCATATCAGTCCCATCAGGAAGGCAAAGTTAAATTGGCTCAATTGTTCCATCTGTATCGTTGGAAATGTTTAGCGGAATCGAGGAAAAATTTACATAGAAAAGTAATGTTTCACCACATTAATTCTCACTAGCATGGACAACTTAGCACGTCGTCAAAGAGCTTTGTCATTTGAAAGCCCAAAACGCTCGGAAAGCTTTCCATTCTGACCAATTAACATGCTCATTTTTTTCTGTTGGCTCTGACCTCCCTCGTGGAATGACCGAGTCTGGTTCCGAAAACTAAAAACAACAATATCTAGGAAACATCAATTCACATCCAGCTAATTGCAGCGTCACTCAAACAAAAACGCACTTCCCAGGCCACTTATCAATCGGGTCTGGGGCCCAACGACAACAACAACAGAAAATAGAGGGCCCATAAAATTGGCCCTCTCTGCTTCGAAATTTATGCTGCCCTTTGCGCTGTTGTTATATTGGTCGGCGGAAAAAAAATATCGCCCTCAGACACAGGAAAGAAATTCAAATGCGTTTTTTATTATCACTTCTTTTCTTGAGTTGAGTGTTTGTGCGAGTGTGTGCGTGTGTGTTTGTTGTCTAGTGCGACAATGCAAGTTGGAGTTTTTTATGACCGTTCCAAATATTTCCTTTTTGAGGTTTGGTTCTTTTGTCGGTGCATTTTGGTTGCAAGTTGGACGGTTGGTCGTGGTCGTGCCAGCTTGTCAAACGTGCATTTATGTGTTTATTTTAAATAGGGATGCAATTTTATGAAGCCTTCAATGCTTTACATTCAGCCACTACAGATCCGAAAACTCAACTTTAAAACTGATATATATGAAAACCATTAAAATTCAGAAAAGTGAAAAATGTTGTTCAAATCAGTTATGCATTACACTCCAGACGCGATGATACGAAGGTCTTTGATAAATTTCACTTCAAATTATCGAATCTAGGATAAGCCTGTTGCAAATATTTTTCAAAGTTTTTGTCTACCGTTTCCTTCAAAAATGGCTCTAAAAATCAGGGGCCTAACATTTTTTAAATACTTCAAAAATGTTCTACACTCATCTGTAAGCTAGCATTTGATACTTGAGCAATTCTCTGAGATTTCGGTTTCGGGCCAAACATTCAATATTACGCCCATTTGAAATGTTAGTCTTGATTTAACATTTTTGAAAGTA
The DNA here is from genome assembly GCF_015732765.1 of Culex quinquefasciatus. Classification (NCBI taxonomy): domain Eukaryota; kingdom Metazoa; phylum Arthropoda; class Insecta; order Diptera; family Culicidae; genus Culex; species Culex quinquefasciatus. The sequence continues at coordinate 17,013,825 of NC_051862.1, read as the reverse complement.
TTTTTTTCGAAAAGATCGGAAAATTTCACGAATGTTTCATGTTTTAACATTGTAAATCGGACGTATAGTTGCTGAGATATCGACATTAGAAAATGGTGGGTTGTTTTGGTGAGATTTAGAAAACTTCAATTTTCCTGTTTTTTTACATTTGCATGGCAATAACTCAGCAACTAAGGGTCGTATCAATAAAGTCCGAAAAAGCAAAAAATAGAGAATTTTTTTTTTTTTTTTTTTTACTTATGCTAAATATGTGGCTAAAAATTTCTCTGCAGTGGCACACCATCATATTGTGTTTGTAACTATATTTTGTCTACCAAAATTCACAGTAACAAAAAATCTTTTATTTTTTACTAATTTAAGTGTTGTTTTGCAACTTCGTAATTGTTTATCTTATCTTCGTATTCTTTGATTAATTTGCAGTTTTTATTAATAGCTTTTTATCAAAAATTTCAATTCACACATTTCTCCCCTTTCAGTTACACCAAACACCATGTATAATTCATCCCCCTTACGGTGTAACTTTAACTACCTTTCCCCCCGGCAGCAGAAGCAGCAGCAGATTGCAGCAAAAGAAAAAGGCGTTGGCATTCGCAGAAGCATTTTCTCACACTGCATAAATACTTCTTATTCATGGGAGTTTGCAAAGGGGTCCCGGGCTGCTGCTGGGAAAATTTCCCATTTTCTGGCTTTTCCACCCAAGTCCACCTCAGACAGACACGCTCTCTCTCGGCAGCAGCACCGCACCGTGTATCATATTTATTCTAGCAGAGCAGTTGATTTCCAAGCTTCGGGTTGTGTGTATTTCTGGAACGAACGTGGAATCTGTTTTGGAGCTTTTCACCAGCACCTCCCTCCCCCCAAGCTGGAAAATCTTGGTGTATGTGAACGGAAAACATGTGCTTTACGCCCGAGGCAAGGACACGAAAGGCGAAATGTTAAAAGTAGGTTAGAGGTGGCTCTTGGCAGGAGGCACAAACTAGACAGGGCAGTCCAGTGCAGAGTGTCCGAAACGGTTGTCGTGGAAAACTGAGTAAATACCTTTGGGACTACCGGGGTTGACGGTGCAGGGAAGACCAATTCGAAAAGAGATAAAGTGCGAATGGTATTGGAATAATATTTGTTTAAATGCGACAAAAAAAATTGAAAAATGGTTGAATATCAATACGAAAAATAATCAAATCTAGTTTAAAACTAAGCATTTTTATTTGTGTGTCTAACAGATAACGATATGCAACTTCCAGTTTACCAAAATAATTTTTAGCATTATTTAAAAAATAATAATTTATTTCCAAAAACTGCTAGCTTTTTTAATCAATAAGTTTTCACTACCGGAAAGTTCTGAAAAATATGGAACTGCTGGTTTGTCTTGTTTCAAAAATCAGAAATTTTGTTAATGTATTTTTTATAAACCTTTGTTTTAACGCAATTATTTGAAACAAAAATGCTAATGATTCCTCTTTTGGTGAAAGTACATCTTTCAGCAAGTAAAAAATGAAAAAAAATGTACAAACAGGCATAACAGTACCAATATAAAAAAAAACTTAATCTTAAAAAGATAAATTTTCAAAAATGAATTTTGAATAACACAGAAAAACAGAAATCAAGTTTTCATTACACAAATAAGAAATAATGGGATTAAATGATTTCTTAGCAAAAACAATAATTATCCTTGATTTTTATCAATATTAAACTTCAATACTATTTTCTGTAGTGAAATAGGTATGAACAAAAAAAAGTGATTTCTGCATAGAAATTATAGATTTGTAACCAAAGTGCAGAATATAGAATAATTGAGAAAATTTCCATAATTATCGCCACAGAATATTTTCAAAAATCATAAATTTAATTTTTTTTAAAGTACGTTTCGCCCAAAGTATTGATTTTGGACCAATTATCAATCATACAATATATCTTGATGTTTTTATCAAAACGCTCGAAATAAAAAAAAAATCATTGTGACTATGGTTTCTATGCTAAGCTAAGCCACTTTAAATTATTTATTTTACCAAGCATTTACAGAAACGAGGACCTCTTAAATGTTATTAAATTACTAATCAGAACTGATGTTTAGCCATTAAATGAAGATCAATTTCCGGATGCAATCACTATTTCACAAATTGGTATTTTATTCCCCTAAATGCAACATATTCAGAGTTTTTTTTTTTTAAAAGGACCAATAAACTATTGTCTTTTATATGTTTATATGACCTAATAAAAAAAAACTCTAGATTTGTCTATTTAAAGACGTTTGTGGTCAGAAAAGCCATGTTGCTTTATTAATTTTTATTTCCATTGAAGGCTTCATACATTTTGCGGGCTGATCATACAAAATGGGCAAGAAAATATTCGAAAATCTTGAGAAGAAGAAATTTTCTGATCAATTTCGTGTCTTCACAAAAGTTGTAAGTTATGATAAGGAATGTTCAGAAAAACAGGTTCTTGGTGAATAATTCTATTTTTTTTACTTTTTATCATCCGAATTAGAATTCCCAAAAACGACGTACCAATTTTAAATTATCAATCTTTTGAAGAAATCTTCTGATTGGTTTGGTGTCTTCGCGAAATTGTAGGTATTTTCGAGGAATATTCAGAAAATAACATTGTTCACGGATAAAATTTCCGATTTTTCAATTAAACTTCAACTTCAATTAAAATTCCAGTTTTTTAATTTTTTAAAAAGTGTCCAAGAATTTTGATTCCTGTACATGTTATTTTCGTAAAGTTGAGGAATTTCCAATTAAATTTCCTTAGAGACATTGAAGATTGGACCTCTGGTTGCTCAAATAAAGTGATTATAAACCAAGAATTAATTTAAATTTAAATAAAATTAAAATTTTGTATGTCTCATCCAAACAGCCATTAATATTGTACTGCAATTAACTCATCTATTTGTTTAATTTTCTGGTCCTTGCGATTTTTTTTTTTAAATATTGAAATCATTTGTAACTCTTCAAAAGATCGTAAGGGAACTATACCCTTTTCAGCCTATTTCTATTATCGGCCTTCCCGTTTGAAGATACAGCTTTGTGCCCTTCAGCAAAGTTGCTCAGAATAGTGTTCCCTACAATTTTTCTGAAGACACCAAAGCGCTATCTCGTCATCCCGCCAAAATAAAAATTCTGAACCACCCTAAAATTTGGACCACCCTAATGTCCACCATACCAAGAGATGCCCCTATTGACCCTGATCATTTGTCCCCAAGACACTAAAGCTCTAAATCTTAACGTGTGGCCGCTATCTATTTTGTCACGCTAGATTTCGGTTTCGGTCCACTGTGCATTGGAGAGAAAAAAATGGAAAGCATGGCTGGTTTTTTCAATTTTTAAAAGTTTTTGTCACTCCTTAAAATCGGTCCAAAAATCAGGGGACCAAAAAATATTTATTTATTTTTTAAATAAATTTCAATGGAAATTCAAAAGCAATCAGCTAAAATCAATTTAATATGCTTTTATTTTTATTTTTATTTTCGGCACTTTGATCATGAATTACAGCTTTCATAAAGTAAAATAGCTCAAATAAAAGTGAGCAAGCAACTCTCCATTGATGATACATTTGAAAATGTTGATTTAATAGCGAAAAACGGCAAAAGTGATGAGAATTGGTCGAACGGCTTAGAGTGATTGAAATGGGTGTATTTCCCCTATTATCAAATATTGAATAACATTGATAATCAAATTATTTGAAGAAACCTAAATAACTGGAATTTTCAATTTTATCAATCATTTGCTATAGCAAAATTACTTTTCACATTTTTAGATAAATCTGGTTATTTCTAAAATAAAGGCTTTATTAGGTAAATAATCGAAAAAAAAATCTTTTTTCAAGTTTTTTGCAACTTAAAATACTTGAAAAATTTAAAGCACTCCTCAACAAAATATTTTCGAACATCTGGGAAAATTTATTTTTGACTTTGTTGATCGGAATGGCGGAAGCTGTTAAAAGTTAAAATTATGTGATAATTTTTTTCAGTATAATCTAATTAGCTCCCATTTAACAATGGGATATATCTCAAAAACTATTCGTTCGATTTTCAATGTAACAAGTAAAGCTTTCATAAAATTGTCTGATATTTTCGATAAAAAAATAATTTTGAAATGAAAAATTTGTGCCCAACATTTTAACATGTCCAAAATGAGTGTTTTAAACCCTTTCAAAATGGTTCTTTTGATTTAAACAAAATAGAGTATTTTTAATAGAAAGCAGAAAATTCGGCGAAAGATATATATTTTATATTGAAAAGCGAATCTATACATATTTTCAGTAATAAAATGAGTTGAAAAATCAGGGATTTTTAGATTAAAATTACAAAATCCCATTTTCCCCAAATCCAAACATTGTATCTTATCAACCAGCTGGGATAATTTTCTTAATTTTTTGAGTATATTTTTAGCAGGGGTGTGATTTCGAAAGAAAACACTTTTAAATCTTATCTTATGCAATTTTGATTTTGCAACTCAAAATGATATTTGAAATTTCAAACTACAGTTTTTGATGTTTCCCAAAAATCTTTTTTTAATTCATGTCTTTGGTACCAAATTTTGCACCATCCCGACCTCAAGCGCAAAAGATGCCCTTTTAAGTCCCGTACTGCCCATGATCGCATAAATGTCCTATATGCAAAAAGTGCATGCTGAGAAAAACGCATTTGAAGTTTGTGTGAATTTACTCCTGATTTCTAGAACAAAGTACTGGATTGTTGTAGGTTTTTCTAGAAGAGCCAATGATAAGTCAATAAGATTCAATAACTCAAAAGCGATGAAAATGCATTTGGGACATTTATGTCCCAAGCAAGAAAAAACAATTTTTGGAGTTTAACTTTAAGTGGCAAGATGTCAAATAGAAAAAAAAGGTTTTTATTCCGCGTAACATTTCTTCTCTGAAAAGTCCCAATTATAACCTTCAACATTGCCTAAGATTTCAAATCGATCAGAAAATCCCGCTTCATGATAAAGATGCCCATTTTGTGTGACCATGACCTACAAAGTTTCATGCAAATCAAAATTTATAAAATTGAAAATATAAAAAAAGTTAATAGAATTACTCAATTAGTTAAATTTGAGAGGTTCAAATCCTTTTTCTCAATTTTTTTTTTTCAGTTTTTGCAACAAGTTACAAGAATTATTATTTTTTTCTTTACGAGTCGTTTATTAATCTAACGTGGTTTACCGATAATAAGTACTGTTTTATGGTGTTCATAAATTTAAAAAAAGTTATGCTTTAAAAATCATAGTCAGCCAAATAATAAAAACATCTAAAAAAAAAATTATAAACATTTACAGTAGGTTTAATAATTCAATTATATTCCAGAGAAATTTCCTTCAAAACAGTTAATTAGATAATATTAAATCTGAATTTTGACTCACCCATTCCAAAAAATTATTTCATAAGCTAGATTATATTTTTTTTTTGTTTATTGGTATTTAGATTAAATTTGTTACCCAAAATAACAAAAAAAAAAGGTTTTTTGAACCACTTCACCGAACCTAGCACATCATGACCCTAAGGAAAAGTAGACTCAACCAGAACAAAACAGCCTTCCAACGCCGATGCGATTGTCATCATCACCATGTATAAGTACACCAGGAAGGAGGACTCTTTCCTCTGGAGTCCCAGCTTAAAAACGACCACCCAATCGGACTGCATGTGGAGCTTGTCGGGTGCCGATCAGACATGGGATTTTCCCACGAAGGAATTTGAATTAGAACCGGGTCATTTCACCTTTCTCAAAATCAGCAAATCCCTTAAACCCTAGACAACGACCTCGGACAAGGCCCTTCCACCCAAGCTTTTGCGGTTAACGGAGGGTGGAATTTCGGAATGTCACATTCCGGAGGTAAACAGGGAGGGCTTTGGTGCTGTTCGGGAACAGTACGGTGGGGCGATTTGAGGATTAGGATTTTGGGAAAATTGTTTTAAAAAATCAGTAAAATAAGAAAAATTTCAGGAAAAAATAAGATTTTTTGCAGCAAATTATGACATTCAACTTAAAACATTAAAGTCCTTCAAATTCAGACCAACCTTGCGAGTCCAACAACCCACTCAACGGTAAACATGTCACCCGGACAAATACCGCAAAGATCTTGGAACCACATCACCGGGGGACGAAGCTGCCTTCAGCAAACGCCTGGCATGTGAATTATTGCGATTACATTCTCGAGAAATTGTTGATTTAGGTGGTCGTCCAGAGGTCTTGCCCGTCAAACTCTTGGTGCGAATCTCCCTAGCTTCTGGTGAACTCCTTCCTCGTCAGAATTCCCCGCGTAGATTCAAAGATTCAACCCGAGCACCGCAAAACTTTGAAGGCTGCCTCGCGATGGGCCCAGATCAAAGCTGAACACGTCCCGCGAAACACGCCAAACACGTACACGTGGGAGGAGGAAGAAGAGAGAGGGTGGAGCTGCCTCCTTCAGGCGATTTCGTTGCAGACCGAGGGAGTGCTCGAAAAGTGAGAAATATTATCGCTCAGAACTTTATCAAAATACAATATTTTATTACGAGGAGGGTGCGCGCGCGAGTACAAAATTGCACGTTTCGGTTCTGAACTGTTGGTGGAGAGTTGGCTTCAACTGCGATGCCTTGAAGCGGTTCTTGGTGTAGATTTTCAATCGTGAAGTGGAGCAATTCACTTACGCTCTAAGTGAGAATAAAATAAATTACAAGAAAATAGGTATAAAATACTTAAAGTCATTTTAAGAAACAAAACATTTCAAAATTTTTAAAAAATTTAAGAATTTTAAGAATTTTAAGAATTTTAAGAATTTTAAGAATTTTAAGAATTTTAAGAATTTTAAGAATTTTAAGAATTTTAAGAATTTTAAGAATTTTAAGAATTTTAAGAATTTTAAGAATTTTAAGAATTTTAAAATTTTAAAATTTTAAGAATGTTAAGAATTTTAAAATTTTAAAATTTTAAGAATTTTAAAATTTTAAGAATTTTAAAATTTTAAGAATTTTAAATTTTAATTTTAAAATTTTAAAATTTTAAAATTTTAAAATTTTAAAATTTTAAAATTTTAAAATTTTAAAATTTTAAGAATTTTAAAATTTTAAAATTTTAAAATTTTAAATTTTAAAATTTTAAGAATTTTAAAATTTTAAATTTTAAGAATTTTAAATTTTAAAATTTTAAGAATTTTAAAATTTTAAAATTTTAAAATTTTAAAATTTTAAAATTTTAAAATTTTAAGAATTTTAAAATTTTAAAAATTTTAAAATTTTAAAATTTTAAAATTTTAAAATTTTAAAATTTTAAAATTTTAAGAATTTTAAAATTTTAAATTTTAAAATTTTAAAATTTTAAGAATTTTAAAATTTTAAAATTTTAAAATTTTAAAATTTTAAAATTTTAAAATTTTAAAATTTTAAAATTTTAAAATTTTAAAATTTTAAAATTTTAAGAATTTTAAAATTTTAAGAATTTTAAATTTTAAGAATTTTAAAATTTTAAAATTTTAAATTTTAAAATTTTAAAATTTTAAAATTTTAAAATTTTAAGAATTTTAAAATTTTAAAATTTTAAAATTTTAAAATTTTAAGAATTTTAAAATTTTAAATTTTAAAATTTTAAAATTTTAAAATTTTAAAATTTTAAAATTTTAAGAATTTTAAAATTTTAAAATTTTAAATTTTAAGAATTTTAAAATTTTAAAATTTTAAATTTTAAAATTTTAAGAATTTTAAAATTTTAAATTTTAAGAATTTTAAAATTTTAAGAATTTTAAAATTTTAAAATTTTAAAAAAATTTTAAGAATTTTAAAATTTTAAAATTTTAAGAATTTTAAAATTTTAAAATTTTAAAATTTTAAAATTTTAAAATTTTAAAATTTTAAGAATTTTAAAATTTTAAAATTTTAAAATTTTAAGAATTTTAAAATTTTAAAATTTTAAAATTTTAAAATTTTAAAATTTTAAAATTTTAAGAATTTTAAAATTTTAAAAAGAATTTTAAAATTTTAAAATTTTAAAATTTTAAAATTTTAAAATTTTAAAATTTTAAGAATTTTAAAATTTTAAGAATTTTAAAATTTTAAAATTTTAAAATTTTAAAATTTTAAATTTTAAAATTTTAAAATTTTAAATTTTAAAATTTTAAGAATTTTAAGAATTTTAAAATTTTAATTTTAAAATTTTAAAATTTTAAAATTTTAAAATTTTAAAATTTTAAGAATTTTAAAATTTTAAAATTTTAAAATTTTAAGAATTTTAAAATTTTAAAATTTTAAAATTTTAAAATTTTAAAATTTTAAAATTTTAAAATTTTAAGAATTTTAAAATTTTAAAATTTTAAAATTTTAAAATTTTAAATTTTAAAATTTTAAAATTTTAAGAATTTTAAGATTTTAAATTTTAAAATTTTAAAATTTTAAAATTTTAAAATTTTAAAATTTTAAAGAATTTTAAAATTTTAAATTTTAAAATTTTAAAATTTTAAGAATTTTAAAATTTTAAAAAAATTTTAAATTTTAAATTTTAAAATTTTAAAATTTTAAAATTTTAAAATTTTAAAATTTTAAAATTTTAAGAATTTTAAAATTTTAAAATTTTAAAATTTTAAAATTTTAAAATTTTAAGAATTTTAAAATTTTAAGAATTTTAAAATTTTAAATTTTAAGAATTTTAAAATTTTAAAATTTTAAAATTTTAAGAATTTTAAAATTTTAAGAATTTTAAAATTTTAAATTTTAAAATTTTAAAATTTTAAATTTTAAATTTTAAAATTTTAAAATTTTAAAATTTTAAAATTTTAAAATTTTAAAATTTTAAGAATTTTAAAATTTTAAAATTTTAAAATTTTAAAAATTTTAAAATTTTAAAATTTTAAAATTTTAAAATTTTAAGAATTTTAAGAATTTTAAGAATTTTAAAATTTTAAAATTTTAAGAATTTTAAAATTTTAAAATTTTAAGAATTTTAAATTTTAAAATTTTAAAATTTTAAAATTTTAAAATTTTAAAATTTTAAAATTTTAAAATTTTAAATTTTAAAATTTTAAAATTTTAAATTTTAAAATTTTAAAATTTTAAAATTTTAAAATTTTAAGAATTTTAAAATTTTAAAATTTTAAGAATTTTAAGAATTTTAAATTTTAAATTTTAAAAATTTTAAAATTTTAAAATTTTAAAATTTTAAAATTTTAAAATTTTAAATTTTAAAATTTTAAATTTTAAAATTTTAAGAATTTTAAAATTTTAAAGAATTTTAAAATTTTAAAATTTTAAAATTTTAAAATTTTAAAATTTTAAAGAATTTTAAAATTTTAAGAATTTTAAAATTTTAAAATTTTAAAATTTTAAGAATTTTAAAATTTTAAAATTTTAAATTTTAAATTTTAAAAATTTTAAGAATTTTAAAATTTTAAAATTTTAAGAATTTTAAAATTTTAAAATTTTAAAATTTTAAGAATTTTAAGAATTTTAAGAATTTTAAGAATTTTATCAGTTGTGATTTAAATTATCGTGAAAATTAATTTATGTTTTTTTTTCGATTAAACAACTCAATCAAACTAAGTTTTAACAAAAATCTCATGCTAAAATTTATTCCTCCATTGCCATATTGTTAACAAAACAGCAACTCTCGCCAACAGTTATCGAGAACAAACAAACCAAAAAAAAGTAAAACTCCTGTAACGGATACATTTAATAAAAGCAGTGCAACCAAAGCAAAAATATGATTCTCGTTGGGGTTTGCAACCAGGAATACACCCGACCTCCTCCCTCCCTCTCCCAACCCATGACCCGATATGGTAAATCATAAATAACGAAATATCCTTCTTTTTGCTTTACTGCAGCAGCGATAGCGAAGAGTGCGCGTGAAAAAGTGCTTCCCTGCAGCAGCATCCTGGCTGTACAGTTGCAGCAAAATTTCACTCACGTGCAAGATGCACTCCCACGTGGAGAAGAGTTCTTCTTTTTTGAGTTTCCAATTTTTTGACTTGCTTTCGCGAGACCTCTCAAAAGTGGCACGTGATAGACCGTGTGAGTGAGTCAAAAGTCGTAAAGTATTTATGAAAAGGGAAGTCAATCTAAGATTGGCGTGTTTGAAGTTTTCTCACAGTTGTTCCAGATGGAAAGAAAGATTTTTTTTATTTTGGCGTTTAGCTACGTCATAACAAGTCATAACTTCAAAGCTGTTCCGGCGCCATGCCCCAGACCTCTGTAACCTTCCAAACGAAACCTTGTCAGCTAGTTAGCTCCTCTAGCGCGCTAATTAAAAACCACTCTTTTGTCGTGGTTTCCGTGCAGTAAATGTCAACGTCGATCCACGAGCCGATATCCTTTCCTATTTTTATTTGGTCATAAATTTCTCCGCCATTTCTATCGGAACTTTTTTCCTTCATTTTTGTTTATGGTCATTTGAACGTTTTTTTTTTCCTTCCATTGGCAGCGTGATGTGCTGATGGTGTTTTATGAGACCTGGACACACTCGAGTCACCAATCAGTGGCGCTAATGAGCCCATATTTTATTCGCCTTGTTTTTGGATTTGAACGCGTCAGGGCAGGCCTCATGGATGTCACTAAGGCTTTATCCATAAAGTACGTCACGCTAAAATCAGCCAAAATTTACCCCCCACTCCCCCTTTGTCACGCTTTTCTTATACTTATAACACGCAATGTCACACTTTCTCAGACCCCCCCCCCCCCCCCTCCCCCCCTAGAGCGTGACATACTTTATGGAAGACGCCTAATAAGAAAAAGTTCAGTTTTGGATTTTTTTTTTATGGGGACTTTCCTCGGCCAAGTAGTTGATGACGAATGATTTCAAACTATGAGTTCAACGGAAATCATCAAAATCTAGGCGGAGTTGTGGGGTTTCGGGACCAGCCCAATATTGTTGTTGTTTTTGCTTTATTCCTTATCAGCTGTTGAATTTTGTTTTGAATTGATGAAACGATACAATTTTATGGTAAAATTTTTCAGTTTTCACACACATTTTAACATTTTAACATTTTAACATTTTAACATTTTAACATTTTAACATTTTAACATTTTAACATTTTAACATTTTAACATTTTAACATTTTAACATTTTAACATTTTAACATTTTAACATTTGAACATTTGAACATTTGAACATTTGAACATTTGAACATTTGAACATTTGAACATTTGAACATTTGAACATTTTAACATTTTAACATTTTAACATTTTAACATTTTAACATTTTAACATTTTAACATTTTAACATTTTAACATTTTAACATTTTAACATTTTAACATTTTAACATTTTAACATTTTAACATTTTAACATTTTAACATTTTAACATTTTAACATTTTAACATTTTAACATTTTAACATTTTAACATTTTAACATTTTAACATTTTAACATTTAACATTTTAACATTTTAACATTTTAACATTTTAACATTTTAACATTTTAACATTTTAACATTTTAACATTTTAACATTTTAACATTTTAACATTTTAACATTTTAACATTTTAACATTTTAACATTTTAACATTTTAACATTTTAACATTTTAACATTTTAACATTTTAACATTTTAACATTTTAACATTTTAACATTTTAACATTTTAACATTTTAACATTTTAACATTTTAACATTTTAACATTTTAACATTTTAACATTTTAACATTTTAACATTTTAACATTTTAACATTTTAACATTTTAACATTTAACATTTAGTTTTTGGTTTTTAGTTTTAAGTTTTTAGTTTTAGTTTTAGTTTTTAGTTTTTAGTTTTTAGTTTTTAGTTTTTAGTTTTAGTTTTTAGTTTTTAGTTTTTAGTTTTAGTTTTTAGTTTTTAGTTTTAGTTTTTAGTTTTTAGTTTTTAGTTTTAAGTTTTAGTTTTTAGTTTTTAGTTTTAGTTTTTAGTTTTTAGTTTTTAGTTTTAGTTTTTAGTTTTTAGTTTTTAGTTTTAGTTTTTAGTTTTAGTTTTTAGTTTTTAGTTTTTAGTTTTTAGTTTTTAGTTTTAGTTTTTAGTTTTTAGTTTTTAGTTTTTAGTTTTAGTTTTTAGTTTTTAGTTTTTAGTTTTTAGTTTTTAGTTTTTAGTTTTTAGTTTTTAGTTTTTAGTTTTTAGTTTTTAGTTTTTAGTTTTTAGTTTTTAGTTTTTAGTTTTTAGTTTTTAGTTTTTAGTTTTAGTTTTTAGTTTTTAGTTTTAGTTTTTAGTTTTTAGTTTTAGTTTTTAGTTTTTAGTTTTTAGTTTTTAGTTTTTAGTTTTAGTTTTTAGTTTTTAGTTTTTAGTTTTTAGTTTTAGTTTTAGTTTTTAGTTTTTAGTTTTTAGTTTTTAGTTTTTAGTTTTAGTTTTTAGTTTTAGTTTTTAGTTTTTAGTTTTTAGTTTTTAGTTTTTAGTTTTTAGTTTTTAGTTTTTAGTTTTTAGTTTTTAGTTTTTAGTTTTAGTTTTTAGTTTTTAGTTTTTAGTTTTTAGTTTTTAGTTTTTAGTTTTAGTTTTTAGTTTTTAGTTTTTAGTTTTTAGTTTTAGTTTTTAGTTTTTAGTTTTTAGTTTTTAGTTTTAGTTTTTAGTTTTTAGTTTTTAGTTTTTAGTTTTTAGTTTTAGTTTTTAGTTTTAGTTTTTAGTTTTTAGTTTTTAGTTTTAGTTTTTAGTTTTTAGTTTTTAGTTTTTAGTTTTTAGTTTTTAGTTTTTAGTTTTTAGTTTTTAGTTTTAGTTTTTAGTTTTAGTTTTTAGTTTTTAGTTTTTAGTTTTTAGTTTTTAGTTTTTAGTTTTTAGTTTTTAGTTTTTAGTTTTTAGTTAAATCTTTTATTATTTTCAAAAAAACGTTGAAAAACGCGAAATCAAAAGTAAAATTCAAGTTAAAAATTTAATTCTGAAGCAAACCTACTAAGAAATAAGTTTTCCTATCTTGAAGCTCATCAAACGAACATTCAATCAATCATACTAAACCGTTTGGTTGCCTGCTAAGTGGCACATTTCCAGTCAATTTCCGAAAAAAGTTGCTGTGTACTTAATAAATTTTGCACAAGTTTTCCACAAAGCATTTAACAAAAGTGACTTTCAAAAAACGTTTGATGACACGTGACCGTGAACTTTTAAATTTTAATAACTGAAACGTGTTGTTAGAAGGGCAAAGCAAACTTCTCCTCTCTCTGCCAACCGATCCAACCACGCTGTGTCAATATTGACTAATTTAGCCAGGAGCCACGTGAGCACAATAAAAGTGACCGGAAAAGTTTTCCACTGCCTGTCCGGGGGCAACTTTGGCCAGCTTGAGCCTCACTCAACGACGAAGGCTTCCATTTTCCTCAGGTGGGTCGACCATTTTCCCTGGCAGAGAAATATTGCTTTTCGGGTGGGAGAAGAAATTTATTGAATTCGACACATTTCCACAAGTTTTCCTCTTCTCCAATTAGGCGGCTTTGTCCGGTCTGTTTGGCCGATATATTGGTTGGAAGGAAAGTTTTCCCTAACGAAGGTAGTTTTCTCAATGGAACTGACCTGGATTGATTGGACTTTGCTTGTGCTTTTCAAGTTGATGACATAAGAAGCCATTTTCAGAAAACAAACAAATGAAAGTGAAATCATTTACCCAAACATATGTTCCTCGACTTAAACTCATCATACTTTTCCGCTTGCAGCCCTGCAATCAGCTCCACTTGAGTGCACCCCGTCAGTGTCATAAATTTCCGCCTTTTTAAAAGCATCGTCGTCGTGGTTTTGCGATAATACTCTACCAGCTAGAGAGTGAGCCATCTCTAATCTCGGTTTAATTTTTTCGGCTCACTTTCTTCCCAAAATCTCAGTCCCAACCGAAAAAAAAAGCCAGCCAACCATTAGCGATAAAGTAGTGCATTTTACGACGACGCTCCTAATCTGTTATCAGCATTTTCCCCTCTCTCGGCGTGTGGCTTATTTTTGGGTTGGTCGATTTTCCAGTCGACTGTGTGCAAAGCGGCTGAGTGTGACAGTCGTCGTCGTCGTTGGTTGGCAATTTGTAGTTTTGAGCTGCTGCTTCGTTGCTGATATGCGTTTAATTTGGCCCGCCAAAGTTAGAGATGGAAAAAAGGAGGAAAATATGAAACTGAAAAGTGGCCTGAAAGTGAAATGTTCATGGCTATTTGGGCGCGGTATTTGCCGGATTTGAATGGAAATTGGTGGCCGCCAAACACACATTAAGTTTTGACTAATGTTACGACTGTTTGTTGGGTTGTTTTGTTTGGAAGGCTGGGGGTGCCTTGAGGGAGCGTAGTGAAATGAAAAAATAGACTGAGCTTCTTTTTATAAATTAAAGTATGTTACCATCAGTGGGGGTGACATTGGGTCTGGGGGTGAGATTGGGTCAAAGTGATTTTTTACGGATTTTACCATTTCTCAGGTTCTTGTCAATGAAAATGATTTTTTTTGAAAGGGTTGTGTAGGGGACATCTTAAGATGACTTCGCTGAAAAAATCTCGTTCCTAGAACTAATCCTGTTATTTTGGCAGCTGTCTAAAGTTGGAGTACGTTTTGGCCAAAAATGACCTCTCGAAAAATCATTTTTCTAATATTTTTGTTGGAATTACTCGAAAACTACCCAAATGTTTGAAAATCTCCACTTCAAATATTGTAGCGTGTCAATACGATTCCTTCAAACAAGAAACACTGTTGGATGACTTGTTACCATATTGTTATATTTGAGCATTATTTTAGTTTCATTTGACCCAATGTCACCCCCTCTAAGGGATGAGATTGGGTCAATTTTCAAACTATTGGCATTTAAGGTAGTGTTCATCAAAATCCACCATATATTGGGAAAACGTTAGTAAACTATCTAAGAACAAATCTACGTTGAAAGATTTTCGATGTTATTTAAATTGTTTTTGTTATTAAGAAATTACGAGAGGTGTATCGTTTTTTGACCCATAGTCACCCCCACTGACGGTATTATAACTAATCAAAACATCTTGCAATTTTTTTCATAATTTTGTTCAAACAAATATATTTTGGGATATATTTTAAAAACAGTCACATCTCATTATAAATTGGTCAAATTTGTAATAAGCTGATATTAGTATACCTAATATATATGTACATTAGGGTGCCCAGAAAAAATTACCCTCTGCTCCACAAGCGAAAAACGGTTTTTTGGGTTATTTTAAGCATCTGTGCAAATTTTGAGCGACATTGGATGAGATTAACCCATTGATACCCCGAGCCTGATGTTGGTGAAAACAATGTTTTTCATACAAAAATGTCATTTTTAAATCGCTAATAACTTTTTAAGATCGAGTTTCACAGCTTTGGTATGTTCTACAAAGTTGTAGAGCGTTAAATTTCCAATAAGAATCTCACTTTTGAGACTATTTGGATGGAAATAGCGCTCCGTGCATATCAAACAATGAGAAAATTGTTTTTTTCATACATTTTTTCGATTTTTCCCATACAAACTTCACCCCCGAGTATCAATGGGTAAATGTTGACCAATTTTGCTCATATTTTGCCCAGAGTCCTAAAATAGCTCAAGGAACAATATTCAGCTTGTGGAGCGAGGTTTTGAGAAAAAGTCCCATATTCTGGGCACCCTAAGGTACATAGCAAAACATTTTTTTATGTTGAGTATACTGCCCCTGATCGCATAAATGTCCCATATGCATTTTCATCGATTTCGAGTTTTTGATGCAGTTTGGTTAAAAATTGTGTGCTCTTTCGAAAAAGCCTATAACATCTAGTACTTTGTTCTAGAAATCAGGAGAAATGCAGTTTTTCGCGAAAACTTAACACGTTGCCTTATGTATGGGACAAACTTCAAATGCGTTTTCCTCAGCTTGCTGTTTTGCATATGGGACATTTATGCGAACATGGGCAGTATACTTCTTAAAATAAAATAAAAAATCGGATAAAAAATCAGTTAAGAATAGACATGTTTTGGCATTTTAAATACTCTACAGTCAGTTAGACATCTAATTTCATTAAGAATTTTCAACATAAGTTTGCTTCCTGATTTTCAGGCCCGGGGGCATATAAAATTGGTATAATATTTGCAACGGCCTTTGTTGATTTTGAAACAAATTTTATGTAAAACAGTCAATGTTTTAATCTTTATATTGTTATATTCTACTGACTATTTTTTTATCAAGGCAAATTCTTTCAGAAGGAAAAATGTCATGTAAATTTCTAAAGAAAATTGATTTATACAGTTTCACTTCATGTCAAATTGCTTTGAAATTTGTCATGTGACCTTTGGATTCAATATTTCTATGAAATTTTTCTTCTTTTTCGTCAACGAAAAAAAAAATGCAATTGATTTTTTATTTGAAAATCCTAAAAAAGTCTGGAATTTTGCCGAGATGGATTGATTATTTTCTTAAAAAGGTTTAATTTTAAATTTTTCTTTTACTTGAAGAATTTTAATATAATTTTCTGTTTTTTTTGCCGGTTAAATTTGTCAAAATCAGTTTTAGGGGGTAAAACATTGTGACCTTTTAAAAAAGAGATTATATTTCAAAAGTATTCAAGAACACTGATTACTAAATTTTCTTCAATAGCATTTCTAAGTTTTTTTTTTAATTTGGCCGGAGAAATTTCAAAATTATGTTATCAAAGAAAAGTGATTTTAAAAGATTATTTAATTTTCCAAGGTATAATTCTTATATTTTGCAACGAAATCAAATTTTATCAAAATTGCAGGGAAGGTCTCAGAAAACTAAACAGTAAGCTGAGAAATCATGGCTTGGTTTTGGACAATCAACAATATTTTTTTTTAATTAATGTTCATGTAAAGAAAAACTTAGTAGAGTCATAATAAATCAGGAATGATCTTTTTTATCGTGCAACAAAAAATCGATGAAATGGGGAAAAGCGCTATAATTTATTAAAAAATAGAAATATTTCCAATTTGCGTAAAAGAATTCTGAAAATTTTCCTAGAATTGTTTAACAAAAATAGGCCGCCACTGCCAAACCTAGCTTTTATATTGTATTTGATTTAATTTACATGCAACACAATTGTTAAATGTATTAATAACGACTGAAAAATAAATAAAAAACAAAGATTAAATTTGTTTTTAAATGCTGAAAAAAGTAACATGAACCAAACATGACTATTAGAAACAGAAAATTTGCAAAAAATCAATTCCTCCTTTTTGGTGATTTTTTTTTTCTATTTTGCATTTTTTCTGTTAAATTTTGTTCTTACATGTGCAGAGTTTTAATACCACTAAGTATCTTTTTAAAGTGTTTTTAATATCTTTAAAGTAACAGTAACTGAAACAGCAACTTACAGTTAATTAACGAGCTTTCGCTAAATCTCAGAATTATAAAGTGGTAAAATTAAGAAACACTTAAATTGCTACTTCTGTACAGATATTTTGCGACAAATTGAACAAATTTATTTTTTTTCCTTTATTAAATTCAAATAATTTTCAATATACTTCAATATTTTCTGTCATCAAAAAAAAAAGTTTTCCGAAATGGTTATCGATTTTGACTCAATGCTTGTGACAAATATTCGTCCGATATTCTAACTGCTGATAACGTTTGATAAATTAAATAACCTTAAAATTGAATCAACAGAACGAAGGGTCGAGTGGTTTTCTCAAAAATTCAAGATCATTAAACAGCAATTTCATAAGAAAGTTAAAAATTCGAAATCAAAAAAAAATTAATTGGTAATTCGACATTATTATTTTCATTTTACAATTAGAGTGATCAGAGAAACTACAAAAAATATTCACTTTTTTCAAAATATTAATACTTCTCGTCATTTCAATCACAAATAAAAGGGTTCAAGTCAGAATTAATAATGAATCCAAACCAAAGAGTCCATGTCTGTATATATTTTGGTTTGGCTCGCTGGACAATTTTAAATATTATACCCTAAAATGGGAGCAAGATTCCTAAAAAAACGTTTTTGGGAAAAAAATCGAGCACGAACACAAAAAATTACGAAAAACTTAATTATTGTAATAAAAAGTAACAAATAATTAACTTACACAATTTTAAACTGGAGTATGTTTAAAATTAAAGCATTTATGTGTACATATTATGGCGTTAGAAGTATCGTGTTTTCTTAACGAATATATTCATACTTTATTGATAACAGGTTAGACAAATACTCAAATAATTGACCAAATAGAGACCAACGTATAACTACACGAGAACAAAGTCGATTAAAATGAGATGGAGTGAAAAATTTTATTGTTTTTTTTTTATTTGTGAAGGCTTACTTGACTAGGACCATCCTACTTGAAATCTTTGTGATCAATTTTGAGCCATTTTTAAATTTCAAATTGCTGAGAAGTGGTTTGGTTAAAAAAAAAAATGACAGCTATGAATATTGAATATCATGAACATTTCCGTAGAATTCAAAGTATTGTCTTTTGTAAATCTCAATTGACTTATAAAAAACATGAAAGCAAATTGAACCAGTTCCTTAGAACTGCACATTTCCCCCAAGTTTACTGGACACTGTTTTGAAGTAATTTTCCGTAAAGTCCACAAAACCCAGCCCGGGAGCATGTTGACAGCTCCCATACAAACTGAGCGTACCCCTTTTTGTGGGCCCAGTGGGCCTAAGATGGCGGCCTTTAATATCATCTAGCCAAACATTTGAAAATGGCGAATAGTTTTAATAAATATAGTTTTTACCTTGTTTCGGTTTAAAACGACAAAATAAGCATTCTGGAATCATTTTTTTGAAAAACTTGTTTAAAGATACGCCACGTTAAAATATTAGTCTCGAACAGTTGGAGGGAGCGTGCCGCGAAAGCCGTCACAAAAAAAAGGTTTCCCATGCAAATTTTGTGTTGCGTTTTTAATGGGCGGACTACGACGAGGCCCACTTGCCATCTGTCGGTGGATACGCGCAACTCACGAAAACTGTCATGTTAGGGGACGGCTGACAAAACCGCCCACTCACACACATTTACTGCCTTACGCCCCTTAACCACATCCCATCTTCCAGTTACTGTAACCGTAGAGAGTTAGATGCGATGCTTGAATAAACTGTTTCCTTGGTTACTTGCTTGAAGTTCTACGCTGTGTAGTGTCGGCATATTGCAGAGCATATCTTACGATATTCGAGTAAACGAACCAGAGTCGGTGAGCCCCTGGAACTGGTATTATGAATTT